>NW_024351073.1:25591847-25597188 GCF_902729225.1 Pteropus medius | reverse complement strand
TAGTTTTAGAGGAGGCAGCCGATTCCCGCGGGGCTGCACAGCCCGCCCGGCAGGGGCGCAGCATGGGGCCGGAGGTCCCACTTCCCGCCCGGCCTGCCGCCTGGTGGCAGAGCCGCAGCGCTCCCCGGGGCGGGCAGACGCGTGACCTCGCCGTTTGCTGCGGCCGCGCCCGGCCTTGCGGACGTGGTGGAAACTAAGCGCGAGAATAAAACGACGCGGAGAGAAAGATTGAAGCGAGGACTCTGGTGGTTTTGAAATAAACCGATCGCGGTCCACCTGCAGGTCCTCGGAGGACCGAAACCGGTCCCTTGCGCCCGCTGCTGTCACTGTTGAGAAACAATAACCTGGGCCCTGCCAGCGTCTTCCTGGCTCAGAATGTGGGGAGGCGGGGGGAGTGTCCACAGTGAGCACAGGACAAACGACCACCTGGCCACCCACGATACACTTGGGGGTCTGTGCCGTTTTAAATGGACGGCAGGCACTGGCCCTGTGTCGGCCACCCTCTGCCTGTGGGACACGTGTCTGCCAGGTTGGCGACATGCAAAGGTGGCCCTCACCTCCCACAGCAGCCTGGGCCGTCATCTCTCCGTGCCCTGCGTCACTCGGTCACAACGCTAGACTGCAAGCCGAGGCGACCATCCAGCACACGCCTTGCTGCTGTCGGGTTTACCTGGCCGAGGAACAGGCAGGTAGGTCAAGCCTGGCTCTGAAGTGGATTGAGCAGGGGTCTGCAGGGGGCAGGCTTCCCTGAGCTCTGGCCTGACCCTGGCCCCAGTGTGAGGGGTCCCAGCACAGATTCTCGAAGAGGGCTCCAGGCCAGGGCTGGGAGAAAGGGACACACTAGTGGCGAGGTGCCCCAGGGATATGGGGACGTGGTCTGTGCCCCAGCAGGGTCTAAGCCCCCTTTCTGCGCCCAGATGTTGGATAGACACGCAGGTAGCAGCAGGGCACCGATCTGGCCCTCCGTGTGCTCATGGGCACTGACTTTCGCCTGTTCCTCGTGTCCCTTTGATGTGATGGGTCTCCGAGAACTGTGTGAGCCAGATCACAGCCCCAGCCTCCGGGCACTGCACGCGTGACCTCTGTGCTTGTCCATGTTGTCACCTGCCCGCCCCCCCCCATTTCAGGTAAGGCAGGCTCCCGCTGCATGGTGTGGTTGCCTCGCCTCAGCTTCCTGTCCCCGCTGTTCGGTTGTTTGTCCCCACCTGTCAGACTGGCAGGACACACACTTTCCTACCCACTTCCTACGCAATGCACCTGGGCTGGGCTGCTGTGGGCTGACCTCCCCAGGAGGAGGCTCTGCCCTGAGGGGCTGGGTGGGCCGTGTATTTGGCCTGCACCACCCTAAACACAGGTGGGGGACACCCGCATCCACTTACCCAGTCACCCCGGGCTCCTCCACCACGTCACCCCCAGATTTTATCCAATCTTTTCCTGAAGGACCTGCAGGAATTGTGACGGCTGCTGCACAATGTCCCCCAGGCACAGGTGCTGTCTGTGAGTGGCGGGTCGTACCTGACCAGGGCTGCTTTCCAGAAGCTGAGTTGGGAGGGCCGAGGGAGTGCCTGGGCCCAGTGCTGGGGGTGGATGGGGTTGCAGAACCAGCTGGACGAAGGGCCTGTGGTGGTCAGAGCCACCCCCCCCACAGGCCGCTGGTTCCCCATTGCGCCCTTCAGGGTCTGGGGTGTTTCTGGGAGGTGAGGAGCCAGCCCTCAACTCCACAGGACGTACCTGATAATGAAGGGGCCCCAAACTCTGAGCTACTGCTATATCTCGGCAAAGCCCTAGGGACCTCAGAGTCCCTGTGAGCCTTGCCTCGTGTTTGGCCAATTTCTCAAGGTCCTGTGTCCTTAATACAGAAAAATTTCGCGATAAAACTCGAAGTGTGTTTTAAAATGCTTAATCTAACTATGGGGGATTTGAAAGTGAGACCTGTCTTGCTGACAGTGACAGCAACTGGCGTGTCGCTTTCCACGGTGGGCGCCTTCGACCCCGCAGCCCGAGGGGGCGCCGCTTTCTGGGAAAGGTGGGGGGAAGGAGTCTGACTGTAGTGAGGGCGCTTCTGAGGGCCTCGTCCCCGAAGGGGACTCGGGACACACTAGGAAAGTGATCCGTGCATGTGACAACGCGTTGCCCTCGCACCCGCGCACAGGTGTGCAGTGTGTCCTCTTATTGAGAGGAGAGCTCATCAGAGCCGTGAAGGTGGCCCCTTTCTCTGGAGAGGGCTCGAGACCAGGGCTGGACCTGGGCCCGGGGGACCTGGGACAGTTCTCTGTGGTGGGGAGTGTCTTGTGCATCTCGGAGTGCGTAGCAGCATCTCCGGCCTCTGCCCACTGGACGCTCCGTGCCTGTGTGTGACAAGAAAACTGTCTCCAGACATTGCTGACCGTCCCCTGCTGAGACCCCTGCCCTGGACAGGGCCCCCTGAAGCACTGTGTGCAGCCTGGCCTCCCTTCCCCCCCACGCCTCGGCACAGCCACCTCCCCCTTGGGTGATGGTTGAGGTCACCTTCTGTGACCTTTAGAGCGATGTGTTGCCCTGAACCCAGAGCCAGCCAGGGCCTCTGCCCCCTAAACCCAGACAGGAGTGAGTCCAGCTCACATCTCGAGCCCTGAGGACAGATGCTAACGGAAGGGAAAGGGGCGACAGGGACTCCTTCAGGGGGCCCTGTGCCGACCGAGGCCCTGAGTTCTCAGAGCTGCCGAGGACCCCTGCCCTGAGTCACAGCGGGGTCCTGGGGTTCACCTCCAGGCTCAGGACAGCTGGGCAGAGAGGGGTCCCGAGCAGAAAGCGCGCCTGCTCAGCAAGGGTCAGCAGAGCAAAGGCTTGAGCTCCCCAGAGCTTCCGAGGCTCCGAACAAAGTGCAGCGCCCCCCACCCGCCCCGCGACGACCTCGGTCCATTTCCAGTGTGTTGGGGAAGCACAAGCTCGGTCTCTCCGTGGGGCTGCGCCGATGGTCCAGGCGGCGGCGTTCCAGGCGTTTCGATGGTTTTCTGGATGCTGAGGAGTGGCCGAGGGCCTGGCCAGGCGGCAAGAACAGGTGGGGTGTGCCAGCAGAGGGTCAGGCCACCACGGGCGTGATGTCGCCAGTTGGGGTCCGCAGGAGGGAATGAAAACACCCTCGCCCATCCGTGGAGATGAGCACCCGCCGCCTGGGTGCTCAGGGCGACGTCTCTTTCCTCCTCTGTGGTCACTTGGTGGCAGTGTCAGCGGCCAGGGCACCCATGGGCTGGGCTCCCTCGTCATCTCAGGTGAATGAGTCTTAGTTTCCCATGGGTCAGTCTGGGATGGGCTCTCGACTAGGCGCCCCTCTGAAATGTCTCCACAGACAGGACTGGCTCCTAGCTCCCCAGGGTGCAGGGCCTTGGGAGGTCCCTGTACAGACAGCAGCCAGTGGACGCTGGATACCCAGACGCTCTGCCCAGAACAATGGCATCTGAGCAAGAAGAAGCGCTGCCCACAGCACCTGGGGAGGGCGTGGAGACCATGAGGCCCACAGCCGGCGGCTCTGGGCCCTTGGCCAAGCCGGCCTCTGGGCCGCGGTGGGCTCTTCTGCATCAGGGGCCCTAATGCCTCCGGTGCGACCCGACCCGCCTCGCCCTTAGGGTTCGCTTTCAAGTTGGGGAGCGGCCCCTCCCTGGCGCGGGAGGGTGAGCTGCAGCTGGGCCTCGCAGACCAGGTGGCTGGCGGGAACGCTGGCAGGCCCCCGGGCCTTCTGTGCACGCTCTGCAAAACAAGGCCGCCGTCAGAGCGCGGTGTTTCTGGGGCTTTCCCAAGGGCCGGCTCTGAGGCTGCCTCTGCATGCCCGGCCTCCGCGCCTCGCCCGCACCTGGGCGCTGCCCCAGGCAGGGCCGGATCACAGGCCTGGGCGCCCTGCCGCGCTCTGTCCCCGCCCCCCAGGGCTGGCGCTGCCCTCCCCAGTGCCCACACCTGCTGCCTGCGACTCACAGACTCACCCTCGCCCTCACGTCGCTCCTCTCTGCCGGCACAGCCCCTCCCTTCCCCCCGACCACGCGCCAGCGCCAGACGCTGCGGGGATTCCAGGTGGCTTTTTGGTACAGCTAATTGTCCAAATAAGAAACAAACCAGCAAAGATGGAATTCCAGATTTCTTACTCAGGCCAACGGTCCCCCTCCTCCCAGACGACTCATCACCTACGGCCTTGGAATCCGCGGTGATTTCTTTCTAAACACTGGGCAATTACCAAGATTCCAGAGCAAAACGCATCCCATGCGTCTCCTGGGAGCCCTCGGCGGCGTCGTAGGTGGCGGGACTTTTTCTCTGCACACACGGGCAGAAGTGGTTCCAGCCTCTCAGAACAGCAGCACTCACACGCACTGTTCCCTTACGAGTGGCACGAGAAACTGCCAGAAACCCGTGTTCGGAAGTCACATTTTCTTATAACACAGTTTTTACTTTGCTGGGAAGTCTGAGGCCCTCACTCTGGCGCAGTTTCTGCTGTGATGATATCTGTTCCATGCAAGATTTAACTGGTTGTCGTTTGCAAACTCTCATCAGGCTCCTAAATGTTTCTCCTGTCCTCTCATCTATTTTAAGCCAAAAATGTCCTTGGGGAAAAACTTTTGTCACTGCGACACTGTAAAACATGCATTGACTGGGAAACTTTTTTTTTTTTTTTAACGAAATACTTTACTTGGTTAAGCTTTCGGGAATAAGCCCCCTGCAGAATCCGTTCTCAAGGGCCCGCACCCATCATGGACCAGCTTCCCCGGTTCCACGTTACCAATGGAAGTCACTCGAGAACGGGAAATGGCCCCTAGGAAGGCCACCTGCATTTCCGTCTGTAAGTCACAGGCCTTCCAGGTAGTAGCCTCAGCGCGCTGGGTTATTAGAAGAAACAGCAAGCTGTTGGATTTAATTATGCCGTCACGGGTCACTTCAGGATTATCAATCACTCACTACAAAAACAAGCCCATAATATTGTTATTTATAAGGTGCTTGGAGGAGTGTGAGGCCACAGCCCCCAGTGCAGGTGTCAGGAATTATTGTCTTCAAGGCAATTCTAAATTTCTCATCCTCTCCTTCTTACTCCAAACGTCAGAATTAATTACGGGTGGCGTTATGTTAACACAAAACCTTTAACAGTCTCTGGGAAATGTGACCACGACATCTCTGCGAGACCCGGACTGGCCATGTGCAGCTCCCTACCAGGAAAGTGATACCGTTCTAAGTGGTACAAAAAAACCGAGAATGCCTGGGCGCAGGAGCGGCCCGGAGGCGCCTGCGGGGAGTGCAGAGTGGGCGGGGCGTGCGGAGTGGCGGGGCAGAGGCGCCTGCGGGGAGTGCAGAGTGGGCGGGGCCGAGGCACTCGCGGGCGTGC
>NW_024351073.1:25581795-25590603 GCF_902729225.1 Pteropus medius | reverse complement strand
CCCTCTGGCTGGGAGCGGTCAGCGAGGCCAGGCCTGGGCTCAGGGCGTGCCGGCCAGCGAGGCTATCTGTCGGGTGACCTTCGTTCGTCCGTGGGGTCGTCCCCGTGTTTAGAAACCTCTGTTTCCAAGCTGATTCCGAGGCCCTGAAAACGGGCGCAACTGGGTGCCCTAGGGTCATGTCACACGTGACTAGGAAGCTACCGACTGCCCTGACGGGTGATGGCCGAGGGGCCACCTGCAGCTCTAGGGAGTGTGGTTGCGCTGGGCTTCCGGGTCAGCGACCGGAGTAGAGTGCCAGCTGTGTCACCAGCTAGCAGTGGGCCAGGCGTCTCAGTCACCTCACCTATGGGGCGGGGCTAACAAACCTGCGTCCTGGGTGAGGCAGTGTCACCCGCCCTGATGGCCCCAGCGGCCTGCGGTTCCCAGGCACAGGGCGCTAGGAACAGGATTTGTCGGTTGCTCCCGGCGGGACTGGAGTTGACCTCCCTCCTTGGACTCTGGCCTTCAGCGCAGGCGGTGTCTTGCTCAGTCTGTGTCCTTTGCAGGTGACATGTGGGGAATATGCTTTAAACTGAACTTTAGCATATTTACCGTAGCGCCCGAGGAATGCCAGCGATCGAACTGAACGATTTCCATTGATTTTCATTTCATATAACGTGACTTGAAAAATGTTTTGAGAGAATCTGACAAAGTGTCCAAAATGTCATGCTCCTGAACTTCCTGTGTGAGAGAAATAACTTCCTGTTTCTCCGTTTTAACACAAAAGCAGATTCTCAAGTCCTTTTCAATCACGTGATCGAAAACTGTCGCTTGAACGTGCGGAACGTGCTTTGCGTCCGCCCCTTCCCGGGCGTTGCCTGGGTTTCCTCCCGCGCTGCGGACACGCTCGTAGGTCCGTGAGAGCGTCCGCCCACGCTCGCTCTCGCCGCACCTCCACGGCTCAGCAGGCTTCGCTGGGAACCGCTTCGGTCAGGTTCTGTGTCCGGCTCTGGGGACGCAGAAGAAGGGCTGCAAAGCCCCGAGTTCCCCCAGAATCGAGGGAGACTGACAGGTGACCAGTGATGTCAGGGTAGAGGGATGAAGGACGGGATTCAGCCCCGTGGCGTCCAGCGGTGTGGACCAGGCCCCGGCCCAGCCTTGGGGGTGAGCAGGTGGAGAGAGAGGACCCCCATTCTCAGAAGTGGCAATGGTCCACCCTGAGGCTGCAGGTCAGAAGGCACGGGGCTCCGCAATGACCGCCCCGTGGGGCCAGCGCCCATGCACGCGCCTCGCCCTGCGCTGTCGCCGGCGCCTCCGGTTCCGAGTGCAGCCCCCACCCGCACTGCGTCCAGCACTGGCCGAGCTTGCACGGGCAGCGCCTCCGTCCCGGCCGCCTCCTGCTGTCCTTGCACCCTCTGTGGCGAGGACAGCTCCTTCGTCCCCTTGTCTCCTCGCCTACCTACCCTTGAGTTTGGGGCACCCCCGGGACCCTCTTTTTAGCCGGGTTTTGTCATCTACCACTGTCCACGTCGGTGTCCCACGGGAAGCAATTCTGTCGGGTCCAGGCCCGGGCCTTCCTCCTGAGCGCCTCCCAGAGCCCGAAAGGTCCTGGCCGCAGGCACCGCCCCTTCTCTGGTTCCCCGCCCACCCGCCCGTGTCGGAGCTGCCCGGGAACCCGGCTGCTGGATGGAGGGTTAAATGATGACGACGGCAACGGGTTACAGAAAACAGATGTTTGTCCCCCAGTGTCCGGAAGTCGCCAGGGCTTGAGACAGGGACGGGGCGTTCCTCGATTCTGTACCCGCGGTGCCCACCCAGTGGCCCCCGTTTAGTCCTGCGTCGTTTTGCCTGAGCCAGCGCAGGAGCACCTGCCGTCCGCTTAGCGGATGCATCCAACGGGCCAGCCGCGGTGCCGCCTATCCGGGCACTTTGTTGGGCACGTCACAGGGGTCGTGTCCTTGAACTGCCTGCAGGCCTTCTGCCCCGTGACCACCCCTGATGCTGCCCGAGGTAGACGCAGACCTGACTGCGATGGGCTCACCCGACACAGGGAAGCACGGAGACAGCTCCGGGTCCACGCTCACCTTGCCTGTTTCCCCAATGGCCCGCCACTGCCTGCCATCGCTCCCAGAGCCCACTGCCCACCCCAGCTCCCTGCGACCAGGTGTAGCGTCCATTCCCCCCACTGAGGGTCTAAACCTGTGGCCGGTCGGGCTGGGCCGATTCTCCACCGACGAGGAGGAGCAGCTGGAGAGGGCAGCAGGCCCGCCAGCCAGGCTGCGGGCACCGGACTAGCTTTGAAGAGCGCCGTCCCCGCTTTCCGTCTCCCCGCTTTCTCTTTCACATCCGCTGTGGCCTCCCCTCTGCTTCCCCTCAAGCAGGCTCTGGGCTCGGAGGGAGGCCGGGGGAAGCCAGTGCCCTCAATGCTCTCCTCTTTGGGGGAGATGAAAATAATATGGCCCCTCGTTTTCTGAAAGGCAAGGGAGTGTAGAGATAATTCAAGTGTACTGTTTGGGAAGCTGGGGGAAAATGGGCAATTAAACTGAAAGGGGAAATATTTAATTTATGACAATGTGATTATAACCCACTTTGCAAATCATTTGTCATCGAGACAGACACACTTGTTAAGAAACGTTGCATTATAAATCAGACGTGATTTCTCCCCCACACATTCCTTACATTTTTCTTCATTCAGGCCTTCCTTCAAGTTCCACTACTGAAATGACCCTGAGCAGCCCGGCTCTAGCCTCCGTCCAAACCACCTGCCTCCACTTCTGTGCGAGCCACACACTTGTCTCCGTTATGGGAACAAGCAAATGAGGTTGTTCTACCTAAGTCCTCCCTCTCCATCCCTGTGTCTGCTTGCCTGCCTACCTACTTGCCTAACTACCTGCCTACCTGCCTGCCTGTATACCTGCCTGCCTACCTTCCTGCCTGCCTACCCACCCACCTGCCTACGTGCCTGCCTATCAACTGTCTATCAACCTATCTAATCTTAAAGACGCATGTCATTCTCATCTCGTCCATAAAATGGTCTTCGATCACGCAGTTCCACGTGCTCCCTTTGGGTTCTGAACTCACGTGGCACGGTGTGCCTTGCAATTTGTTTAGAATAATTGTTACCCAGTATATTATCTGTATCCCGACTGGACTAAACAGAGACTTAAAGCATAACTTAGATGTACGAACGTGTATTTTCATCAGATAGCACACCACATTCCATAGAATGTCACCACCACCTTGATCCATACCTCGAAATTACCCTGGTAACTGCTTCTCCTCAGTGGAAGCTGTCACCTGGTAGTTTGCAAGGCTTGGTGGGGTCCAGAGAAAAAAGCAGATAGAGGGGTATGCAGGGCCGGGAGAAGGACGAGGGGCTGGACTAGAGGGATGGCACTCCGAGGGCACAGGTGAGCCTGGGGACCACGCCTGTTTAGTAGTGCAAATCTCGGGGACGACAGTGCTGAGTGATGGGAATGCACCTGACTGTGCCGTGCAGCGGGTGGGTGGATTCCCAGGGCTGCTGGGAGGGACCGCACAGTGACCCGCCCTGGGTCAGTCTAGTGCTCCCCCACGCTCCACCTGCCTCTACGAAGGGCTAGGGGAATGGCCTCCACGTGAGGTCTGCTCTGGCGTTGCCAAGTGTAGGGTATTAGAATCTTGACCAGAAGGGGTGCGTTTCCCAGTTAAGGTCTGATTTGCGTGCGTGGCGGCAACTTACTCTACAAAGCCCCGCAGACGGTGACCCGGCTGGCTCAGCACACTCCGTGCTGGGGGTCTCGCTGGGCCTGGCGACAGCGGCGGGGGTGGCGAGCGGCCGCCTGCCCTCCGTGGGTGCTCCTCTGTGCTTTGGCGGGGTGCAGGCATCCGTAAGGGGTGGGGTCGTTTTCTTGGAGCAAAATGCCCCACGTGGGAAATGGCCTCTAACCATCTAAACAGCCGACCTGGGGTGTGAGTGGTTTGGGGCCTTCCCCTCGCGACCCCGCCCTGTGTGGGGCCATTTTGTCTTGCCTGTTCTGGAGGAGGAGTTTGTCACCAAACTGAGTAACAATCAAATGATTAAAAGAAGTTACAGCAAGAGAGGCACCTCCCTGTGTATGAAACGCGCCAGCGTGGCCCTCGGCGCCCGCGGTGAATGGAGTTTCCGACGGGCATTTCAGGGTTGTTTGTTTGGCCCACGACCTTGGTCCGCACCCTGGCCCTGCTCGGGGGTCTGAGCCCCAGCGCGGGAGCCGCGGAGCCGGCAGTCACCGGAGCGAGGCCGCATGCGTGCGGAGGGGACGTTCATCAAATAGTCCCCGGTCTCCGCCAGGGGACGCCCTTCTGCGCCGCGGTTGCCTGGAGACGCATCCAGCATCCCATCGCTCCGGTGGCTCCAGCTCCGGCTGCTGCCCTGGACCCTGCCCTGGGATGAGGGCCGAGGGAGGACTGCTCCCCTTCCGTCAAGGTCGCGGTCGTGGTCGTGGGCGCGGTCGTGGTCGTGGGCGCGTGGCTGCAGCCGGGCAGGGCTGGACTTGAGTCCAGGAAGACTGGCTACAGGCTTCCCGCCCTCCACTGCCGTCCCTCCGCCACGGTCAGCTGCCGGTTTCACCCCCATGTCCCCTCATGTCACCGAGGTGGCTCACACATCCCCTCTCTGCCCAGCCTCCCCCGCCACCCTCTCTGAGAAGCGCCTGGCGCCCAGCCAGGCTCCTGTATTTTCTTAGAGTCGGATGCTCTTTGCCCAGCGATCACCGGGACAGTGCCCTTTGTCTAGATGACCTTCGGGGCTCTGCCCCGCCGAGTGTGCGCAGCTGCTGTTGTGAGAGGCAGGGTGACTGGGTGTGCAAGGAGAAGAGCCGAGGTCGCTGAAAGCCTCGTTGCTCAGCAAGACCCTCAGCCCTCTCGATGGCGTTTGGGGAGGTCGCCTCCTCATCCTGCCAGTTACTAATTGGTAACACAGGAAAATCAACGCTCCATTTGGGCAATTTGCTCAAACATGCAGTGGAATGAGAAGCAGTCTGTGCAGACCGTGAGCGAGCACTTCGTACCCTCCCGGGCGGCGCGGGCAGCCGTGGGAGTGCGTGCGCCCCACCCGCCGGGAGGTCTGTTTCTTTTCTATTTCTACAAAAAACCTCACAAAGAAACATATTTCATATTTTAGGAATCTTGCCTGGAAAACATGGGAACTATTTTGGCTCTTGACAAACCAGTCCCTGCCCTCGGGGTCTGCAGGCTCACAGACGGAGGCTGTTTCCCCCGGCATTTCCCGAGGGGCGCATTTTACACTTTGGTTCCCAAAGCTGAGTTTCGCGGAGCGCAGCTCTTGTCCCGGTGCATCTGGCCCCGCGTGGGGATGTGCTAGGTCAGCCCCGTCTCGTGGAAAGAGAATGCGAGCCATGAGGGCAACTTAACATTTCTAATAGCCACACTGAAAAAAGTAAAGAAAAGAACTAGAAGAAATTGATTTTAAGAGGAAGTGGACCGTCCGTTACATGTGGCCGTAATATTTGGACATGAATTAATCAATATTGAATTTTCCCCTCAGTTTCAACAGCAGAAAACACAGGTAGATATCACCACATAAACAAAAACATTGTGGCAGTTTCAGATGTTGGGTCTGCTCCGATCCCAGGCAAGGTGGCAACCAGCAATGAGGCATCACCACCTGGTCCCACGTCACCTGGTCCCACGTCACCTGGTGCCTTGGCGTCTAGGGCTCGCGCATAGCCTGCCACCCTTCTCTGTGTCCCTCCTCGTCCATGACGTCTCTCGTTTGCAAGGGTCAAGTGAGGAGTTTACTTCGTGTTCACTTAACGCCATGGTTAGGGAGAATCCCTGTGCTTCGTCATGTTGTGCTGATGCCCCAGCCTCTGTAACAGGCTTCGGTATAACGCGAGAAAAACTGCCAAGAAAACGCGCCCCGGCGTTCCTTTGAGAGAGACTCCCACAGCCCGCGAGAAAGGAGGCATTGTCTGCGTCTTCATTTTACAAGATTGGCAGTTGTTATCACTTATGTCTTTGGTGACCTAATTTGCAAACGTGTTATTAATTTTCTCTTAAAATAATCCTGGCGGAACATGAGAACGCACGCCCGGCCCCTGGGACGGGGCGGGCCGGCGGCTCTCGGCAGTCCCGGGCACGTCTCGGTCTGAGATTTCCTCCCGGTGACTCGGGGCGGACCTGGGGTGGACCTGGGAAACCGCAGGCCAGACAGGGCTCATTCTGTGTTCTGTGGGGTCATTTCTGACTCTCTCAACATTGCTCCGGGACCCCACCCGCTGACCCCAGAGGGAAACTCAGGATGTCCCTGGGCGCCCGGTACCCCGACCCCATTTGGGGACCAGAGGCCTCCGTGTCCTGCTGGCACCCAGCGTCCCTATGGGGTCCGTGCTGTGACTGTTGGGTGACGCCCTGGAAGCCCACACTCGCGTGGGGGTGTGCTCCATCGTCCTCGTCCATCTCTAGACGACGAACGGTGGCTTCAAACCGCTGGCCAACAGGGCGCTTCGCTTCAGCAGTACATTCTCCACCTGGGGCAGGCGGCTCAGCCAGCCCCGAGCGCACCCTTGGGTGAAGGCGACAGACAGGGTGGGCCCTGCTGCGTGTGGGGCCAGGTCCCAGTTACACATGCTGGAGGAGCCGGATCAGCCATCGGCCGCCTCCCCGGGTGGGGCCAGCTGGGCTGCAAGGCTGACGGGTGTGCCACCGAGGTCCCTGGCCCCGGCCACCACACTCCGTCCCTGGGCTGCGGGGCGTCCGCTGACTTCGCGGCTTCTGCTTTCAGGGGGAACCGCAAGTCGCACTGGCCAGCTGCGGCCCCTGGACTGAGCAGCCACCCTGCCCTCAGCCATGACTGGCGGGCGCAGATGCAGACCCAGCCCCTTGGCTCCGGCAGGCCCTGTTTGGGGCGCCGTTAACAGCACAGTGGGGAGACGGTTCTGCAAGTGAACCCAGGCGGCCGGCTGCCATGCCGGAGCCTGCGGGCCGCCCCCAAACCAGCTGGGGCCACCCCCGGTACAGAGGCCGCCACCGGCCTGCTCAGCTCAGTCGCTGCCCCCTGCTCCCGCCCCTCCCCATGAGCGTGCTCACCTCAGGTTCTGGCGCTTTCTCCAGAAGGCCTTGGGGTTACCCCAAATAACAGTGCATGGGGCTGAGCCCCGACCCCCTTTACCCTTTGAGCCTGACGCGCCTTCACCAGCGAAGTGCCCAGAGGTGCTCCGCGGACACTCAGGGCGAAGCGGAACTTGGACGTTATTTAATGCACCTAAAATTTATTTTTTTTTGTTTTTTTATTGTAGACCCAACGCTCGGGCTTGGCTCTCACTGCGTTATTTTCTCCTTTAAAAATTCAATGAAGTTGAGGGAAAAAAACCCCAGAAGGAATCATCCATTATTTGGGAAAGTTTTTTCAGATCATGTTAATATAATTTTATACTCGAAATAAGACTGCACGAGGCATTTCTACCATAAACTTGACTAGGGCTGTGCTGTCCAGTACGGCGGCCACGAGCCACGTGTGGCCCCGAGCACTCAAAACGTCACGGCTCTGACCCAGGACGTGCGACACGTGATGCATGCTCTACACGTCAGAGACTCAGTGCAGGAAAAACGTAGAGCGTCTGAATTACAGTTTAGCGTCGCCTGTTGAAATGACAATATCTTGGCTGTGCCGGGCTCCGTGAAATACGTTATGAAAGTCACTTTCCCCTGTTTCTTCTCATGGATGTGGCTGTGGGGCATTCAGTAACACCTCTGTGGCTGCGTCCTCCGTCCGCCGGACAGCGCTGGTCTGGGGGATGCCAAGAACAGCTGGCTGGACAGCAAAGGCCTTGCCGGACAAGGCTGAGCTGACGGAGCTGGGAACACTGAACTGAACAGAACCCGACCAGCCTGGGCTCTGCCCGGTGTGCAGCTCCCGAGGTGGGAACGGGGTCTGGGACAGAGGCCCCGTCCGCCACTGTTGGGTCTCCCTGTCACCGGCCGCGGTGGCGCTGGGTGCGGTGCCCGGGCGCTTTTACCTCCCCCGCCCCCCACGAAGCGCATCTGGAAGGGGCGCCTCGCGGAGCCCGGCCTGCCCGGCTCTCGGGGCATCTCTGCAGGAGGACACCGCGGTCCCCGCGGGCAGGGCGTCCCACGCTCAGTGGCCTCCCTGCAGGAAACGCGTCTTCACGTGCACAGCTGAAACGGTTCCTCCCGATCTTCCCCAGAAACGGGGGCCACAGCTCGTCACCACACCCAAGGAAGTCCTTTGGCTATGTTAAATGTAAAATTTAAGTTTTACTTTCTCTCTTAAATTTCTGCCCCATGAGCTAGGTGGCATTGGTTCGCGAATTGACGATTGTGCTTTTTTCCCTGTCAGCAGCAGCGCAAAGGCGCTCGTTCCCGTGATGGAGAGTCGAGGCCACAGCTGTGGGGTCTGGGCGCCGAGGGGATCTGTGATGCAGCGTCGCGGCGTCAGGAGGCCACGCTGCCTCCAAGCTCACACCTCGGCGGACTGCGTTTGGGAAGTGTTTTCTCTGGTTTTTTTTTTTTGCTCCTAAGCCCCTCTGCTATCCAACGGTGAGCCAGGCGGCTGCTGGGTAGCTCGGGTCCTTGGAACAGCGCTGGGCCATGGCGGTGTCACTGGCTTCTCTGTCAACTGCCCCAGACTGCGCTGCAGGGCGCCGCCTTGGACCTGCCCTCAGGGAGGGGTGGTGGGGGTTTGAGCGCAGAGCAGGCCCCCTGGGGGGATGTGGCTGTGGGTGAGTCAACATACGGGGGCGTCCTGGATGTGTGACACGCCGGCGGCCTGACGCGGGGCCAGCTCTGCGACGCGTAGGGCCCACGAAAAGCAAAGACGTGGGACTC
>NW_024351073.1:25558702-25581402 GCF_902729225.1 Pteropus medius | reverse complement strand
CTCCCTATCGTCCCCATGTCTTCATTCCATTGTTACTTTTAGCACAAGTTACGGGGGGCGTTAGTGTCCCCAGCCTTAAAACAACTAGCAAAACGCCATCTCGGCCCCACCAAAGTGACAAACTATTAAGATACAATTCACCCCCATGCCTGATGCTGGACGGCTGTGTCGGGTTCATGTAACTGAAAACTGTGGGTCTTCGGGTGGGTTGGTGACCCCGTGTTTTGGGTCGAATGGATTTATCCTCTTCCTCCTCCAGGTGTCGCCAAGGCCGGCTCCTGAGCAAGCCAACCAGCGACCGCCTCGATCGGATAGGCTGCCGGAGTGAGCGAGGCAGCGCCTGTGGGCTGGTCTGTGCGCAGGGACACGGTGCTGGTCTTGCCTCGGGCTGGGGTCCCGGGCCCCGCGAGGAGAGGCGTCATCCGATTCCACGTCAGGCTCCCCGAGGTGAGGCTCTGCCAAGTGTGGGCTGGTGACGCCCGCCCGGTGGCCGTCGGCCCCCACCCTTCCTTCTGGACCGGTCCCCTTCCCTCTCCGCTCCTTCCCGGCACCTGGAAGCAACCGGGAGCGATTATCTGACGCAGCGTCTTCCCAGGTGAGGTGACTCACGCGGTTGCCCGCGAACCGGTGTGCTGCCCGGGCCTCGTTTGGCACGTTTTAAACAGGGCTTGCCAGGAGCCGGCTGATTTTACAGCAAGGAGAGGCGGGACGGAGGGGAGGAGGGGTCAGGTCATGGCTCGAACACCTGAGCGCAGCAGCCGGAGAACGCTGGTCCCGTGAGCACCCGGCTAAGGGGAGCAGGCGACACCAGATCGCGTAATTTTCAAAACTGGGTTTGTGATGAACACAGCGTGTCCGGGGGGTCTGGAGAGAGAGCAGGAGAAGCACTGTCCTGGGCTCGCAGACGCCAGAGGCCTCTGGCGAGGGTCCCCAGGACCTTAACACAATGCCGTCTCCCTGGAGGGACGTTGCGGTCCCTCTGTTCTCCTGGCGGAGGCCTGGCGGTGGCCTCCGGTGCCTGCGAGCCGCTTCCACCGGCCTCCGCGGTGGGCCAGGCCGTCTTCCTGCCGCCGCCTTTGCCAAACACGCCGTCCTGAGTGAGCGCGAGTGGCGTCTTTCTGGCCTCGCTCTTTCCTCATGCGCGAGTCCTCGGCGTCGCGCCCGGTGGCCGTGCGCTGTGCGCGTGACGGGGGTTCATGACATCAGTTCAAACTGCCACTGTTTCCATCGCACCCTCTTCTCCGACGCATCAGCCCCTCAGGGTCCTGCGTCTTGGCCCCCGGACGCGTGGGGGGTTCCAGGTTCCCAGGTGCCTCGTCCTCACTGCTCTCTAGCTCGGCCGTACTGTGGTCAGACAACGTTCTTTGGGGGACCTCAATCCTTTGCACTTTGTTGTGACCGGGCTCGTGGCCCGAGCTGCGAAGGCTCCTCATGCCGGACCCCAGGGGCTGGCGAGGCACGTGTGCCCCGTGGTCGTTGGGAGGGGTCTTCCCCACAGGTCGCCGACATCCGGCTGTTTGCATATTTTCACGATTTCCTACATCTGGACGCCTTCGCCTGCTGTTCCGAGCATCCCCGAGAGTCTCGTGTTAAACTCTTCCTAACCCTGTGGATCTGATTATTCGCGCTTTTAATTTTTTCTACTTTGACTTTACATATTTGAAGCTGTGGTGTATGTGCGCACTGACTTGAAACGTTATATTGTCCCAGTGGGTCGATGAGTTCGTCAAGAAGAAATAGCCGTCCTTTTCTCTCGTGAGGATCTTTAATTTAGTGTCTACTTGGCCTGCGCCGGGTATGGCAGCTCCGGGAGTGAGGCCACCGAACACGTCTCAGTAGGTTCAGAAATGTTGAAATCCCGCAGTATCTTCCCCAACCACAGTGAAATAAAGTGAAAAGTCCACACCCGAAGGGAATCGGGGAAATTCACACAGGTGTGGAAATCACGCAACACACTCAAACCAAAAACGAGTCAGCGGCGGAATCGCAAGCGGCTTAGGCGACACTTCAAAAGGAACGAAAATAGAACAGCGCAGCGAACTCACGGGACGTGGCGAGAGCCGCGAGCGGACAGAAACTCACGGCTTCAGTGCCCGCCCCGGAACGAGACCTCCGGTGAACCCCTGAACCGTCCCCCTTAAGAAACAAGAAACAGACAAGGACACGAAGCATAAAGCTGGCAAAAGGAAGGCGATCCTAAAGATTCGACTGGAGAGCAACGGACGAGAGAGCCGCAGGACAGAGGGGAGACGTGGTGAAGCCAAAAGTTGGTTCTTTGAAAAGGTAAAAATATTGATGAACTTTCTGTTAGACTAACCAAGACGAAACAGAGGGAAAACTCTAATTGCCAAAACCAGGAATAGCCGTTAGGACATTACTCCTGAGTTTACAGAAATAAAATGAATCCTAAGAGAACGCCGTGAACAGTGCTCAGTCAAAAAATCAGATAATCTAAATAAAACGAACAAATCCTTGGAAACACTCATAGCACCAAGCGTGACTCAAGAAGGAAGAGCGAGTCTTAGCAGATCAGGAACGAAGAGAGTGACTCGACCACGAGAAACTTCCTGGAGAAGGGGTGCCCGGGACCAGCCGCCTTCCACCGGCCACTTTCAAACTGTCCCAGCGATGTGTGAGCAGGACCACGACCTAACTCATTCCATGAAATCCCTGCCACCCTGACGCCAAAGCCAGACAAATACCTCAGACGAAAAGAAAGCTGCGGATGCCCAAAACGAAGATGGATGTGAAAACCTCAACAGAAAATGAGCCCAAACCAACAGCATAGTAAGAGGATATATAATACCAGTGACTCAGCGGGATTTATCCCGAGAATACGAGGGCATTTAAACACACGAAAACCAAGCAAGGTCATGCATCATATTAATAGAATAAAGGAGGAAAATAATCATATCAACCGATGCAGAAAAACATTTGACAAAACCCAACACCTTTTCATGATAAAACACTCAATAAACTAGAAATAGAGGCAAGTTTCTCAACAAGATGAAGAGGACCCGCAAACACGCAGCTACCCTCGACCCAGTGACGAACCCCTGGAAGCTTAACTCCTGAGATGGAGAAGGAGGTGCGGGCGCCTGCTCTCCCCACCTCCCTGATGCTGAAGTTCTTGCCAGGGCGATTAGTCAGGAAAAAGAAATCCAAGATGCCCATGTGGCAAAGAAAGAAGCAAAACTGTGTCTATCACTCTGGGACGGCACTGTGCGTCTCACAGATTACATGATCTTGTAAATAGAAACCCAAGAGAACCCATAAAAAAAGCAATTAGAGCTAATAAGAGCATCAGCAACGTTGCTGGATACAAGATCAACTACAAAATCAGCAGCGTTTCTACTTATTACCGAGGGACAACCCGAAATAAAATTATAAATAGAATTCTATTTACAATAACATCAAAAAGAATAAAATACTTAGGAATAAATTAAGCAGGTGCAAGACAAAGGAGCAAAGACAGTACGATGGAGGAAAGAGGTTTGTTTTTTTCCTTTTAACGAATGGTGCTAAGAACATGTTATGGGTTTGGACGAATTTACAATGACACATACCACGTTGTGCTGTAGCTTAAACACAGAACAACCAGAGGATCCGGTGAGTCCACCGGTGTAGACTCAGAATTGCAAAGATAGGTTCGAACAAAAGCATATACGTGAATGTTCACAGAACGCTATTCATGATGGACAGAAGGTGGAAAACTCAAACGTCTGTCAAAGAAGGAATGGATGAACGAGGTGTGGGACGTCCGGAGGCTGGAACATTGTTCAGCCGCGGAAGGAGTGGAGCATTGGGATCTGCTACAATACGCGGGGCCCCTGAAAATGTGAGGCCGAGCGAAAAAGCTGGACACAAACAGCCACGTATTCTATTATGTCGTTTATAGAAATGTCCCCCAGAGAGAAGCCCCTGGGAGCAAAAATGGATGAGGGATTGCCGGGGGCTGAGGGAACGGGAAGCGGGGGCCGATTTCTTAAGAGATGCGGGGTTCTTTTGGGGTGGCGATGAACTGCGGCGACGGTCGCAGCCCACTGTGAACACACTAAAAGCCGCAGAATCGCACTCCTTAAATAGATGACACGGTAATTTTAATGTTATGCGAATTTTATAAAAGACACATGACAAACCCCACATGCGCGAAGATGTTAGCTGGATTCATGTTATCGTAAGCAGCGGAATTGGGAACGAACTGGATGCCAGCAACAGCATGACTAAAACTTCACGGCCCAGGTACCAGGGCGCGTTGCACGGCTGTTTACAGATTATTCTGGATGCTACAGCAAGACGACAGCTATGTCACGAAAGAAGCGAAGATGCGTGTTTCCTGCAACAGCCGCTCTCAGGCTGGACGTGTCTTTGTATGTGCAAGGAGTGTCAGCTAGACTCGGCTCTGTGTGATCTAACGGGCGAGGCACACGTTTTGTTTCCATTTCTGTCTTATGAAAGAAGTGTCGTTGCCACTCATTTCACAAATACTGTTAAATGTGCGCTCGCGCCATGAGAAAAAAGTAACACCCCAAAAACTTAAGTTTGAGATGGACGACCCGGCGCTGAGAGGAAGTGGCTGCCATGGCAAGAACACTTAGCGCATTTTGAATCGATGCCAGGTGCTAAGACCGATGTCCTCAGGATTAACGGTCACAGTGGACGTCAAAGTCTTTCATTCTATCGACTGTTTTAACCAGGAAAATGGACATTTATTTTGATTTATCTTAAACACTTCTAAGCTCAGCAGCATGAATATGCCTTAAAGAGACCAGCGTCTTCATTCATTTATTCTTTCGCTTGTTCACAAAATCTTCATTTCTCACCAACGATATATTAGACACTGCTGGGGAGCAGAAAAAAGCAAAGTGTAAATATCTCCCTCCAGAACTTTGGGTGTCAGGAAGGCGCTGGCATGTGCAGACAGCCGGTCTTTCAAAGAAGGTGTTTCATTTCCATTCGAGCGGCAGAGCAGGTTCCGCGTTACAGAAATCGAAACTTAGCCATGGATTGTTTTTCAGTTGGAGGTGATCAGATCTTACCCTTCGCCAAACTTCTGTGACTTCTCGCTTGGGCAGGGCGCCCCGTGACCCCATCACTGCGCCGCCGCCTGGTTCCACCGAATGGAAGCGGTTTTGCGGCGCTGCTGAAGCCGCGGCGGGGGCGATGGGATCCGGCCATTGCCGCCATGAGATGCTCCTGGCTGCATGTGAGTGTCCGACGCCACGGCAAGCTGACCCGCCGAGCGGGCTCCAGCGAAGGCAGACGCTGTCGTCTCCACGCGTCCATGGCACGGACGACTGTGCGCCACCACGGCGGGTCCCCTGCCCCCCTCTGCTTTTCTAACCTCTGTCCCTCGTCCCCGACCGTGGCTTTCGATTCTTGCAAAAGGGGCTGTCATTCAAGCCCAAACTGGTGACAGCGTTTACGTAAGGACAGGCCGATGGCGCAGCGTGGACGCCACTGGTCCGCCACGCCCCTGACCGCCAAGGTTCATCGCTAAGGCGACGCTGGCTGTCGGGGTCACAGCAGATGCCGCGCGTGGATCTGAATCGGGGCAGAGAAAGGCCCAGGGCGCTATTCACAAGACCAAACCCGCCAACACGAGGTTGAGGGAATCCTAAAAGCTCTGTCACCGTTACGTCATGTGGCCCCTTAGAGAGCCCGGCCCGCGTTTGGTACCCGTGACGGCGCGCGTGTCCTTCGGCGTCTTTCTAACCGCGGTTTCGTTTCGTTTAGTAGCCGAAAGGAAGGCCCCATTCTGTCTTCCAAAAACAATTAAACACGAACTAGCGCAATTTTAATTTAAAATTGCACGTATCATAAGGTGTTGAACTTTAGCTTTCCATATGATAGAAATGTTGTAGAAAAATGAGCAAAACTAAGTTTTCGGAAATTACTGTTTTTAATATGGTGAAACAGACACAGAACGCTCTCAGTTCAGCCGTGAATGAAGGGGAAACGCGGGGAACACATCGCACTCACTGGCTGGAAGCGCCGCTGCCCGACGCTCTCCGCTCACCCCGTTTCCGTCCTTTCTGGGTGACCCCCGAGGACCCCGTAGCGGGGCGGGGCCTCGCGCTCAGCTCGGTGGGGTCTTTGCTTGTAGCGCATCACGTGGGTCACGTGGGGCTTTCCACGAGGGGGTCGGAGGGTCCCCGACTCTGACGGGGCACGGCAATGGCCGAGGGCCTGATCTCAGCAGCTGCGAGACCCCCTGGACCCGGCCGCGCAGCTGAAGCACCCCCTGCCCGGCCCCGGGGCCACGCGGGCACTGCCTCTGCGGACGAGCAAGCGGCTGCGGCCGGCGCCGGGGCTGGTCCCGGCAGCGCCACTGGACCGGGCGGCGCCGGTCACCGCCCACTCACACCGGCGGCTCCTGTCGGCTGTGGAGCAGACAAGGATGGATCACGTTTTGCTATTTATTTTCTGCACGAGATTTGTCAGTTAGACCCTTGGAGGGTCTGTCCGGTCTCCACCAATAAGAGGTCCTGTGTCAAGGATTACGGGTCAAGGACGTCTGGGGACCGTCGCTTCCGCTAGGAAGTCAAGAGGAGGAAACGTCGAGAAAGGTGGCCTCACTGTCCTTTATTTATTTATTTTTAATGAGAATAAAGGGCTCTTAAAGGCAGGACTATTTCTTGTTCCTTGGTTTATCAATTTTCGGTTATTTCATTAAGATAGTATTAATCCGATGATGTGGGTAGAAAGATATATTTGCAGAATATATTTGCAAACCTTCGTAGATCATATTTTTTGAGGGGGGGAAAAAGCCGTTCGAAACTAAATTTCCATGCATTCAACCTACAGATAATCTAAAGTCAGGTCACGACAGGCCGAAATGTAAAGACACGTGACATAAGCAAATTTCGGACTTTACTATCGTGATCGACAGTCCCTTGGTGTGACTGAGAGCTCGTCACCGAGGAATGGTTTGCGCCGCAGAGCTGGGGATGGCGTTCGGAGGAGTCATTACACTTTGTCCTTATTGTCTCGTGAAAATAAAGAGGGAGTGGAAGGGACGAGTGAACAGCAGTGGTGGGCCCTAAATGCGGCGGGACGCGCGTGGACTCAGGCCACCTCTCCCTGTCCGGGCTTTATGACAACCAGACGCAGAATCCGCCGCAGGAGCGTGAGCCTCTGAGCTCCTCCCGCCGCGTTCGGTGCTGTCTGTCAAACTGGTACCGATACAAACATGTGCCGGTTATCAAAACGAACCTCCTCTCTCGGGGGAGGCATCAGCGTCTGGCCATGGTGGCGAGTGGGAGGTGTCTGTGCCTTGCTCACTAATGTTACCTGGCCTGGTACTATAGGTTGGCACCACGTGATTTTTCCCCTGCTTAATCTCCCACATGTAAACTTGCCATCGACTTGGTGTGGACTGTGTCTTGAGTGATGGTTAGGGTTCCGATGTGCAACCATTAAGACTGTTATTGCTGGTGACACAATGCAGTGGCCGTGCCCTCAGGCCGAACGTCAGCGTGTAGTCCTGGGCAGCAGAAGTCAGGGGGACGATGTCTGATCTGCTGCCCTCCGTGGCAGGGCAGTCGCCCCAGTTGGACCCTACCCACCGATGCCATTAAGGCTCAGTTTCCTCGGGGGCTGCTAACTAGGTGTATTGTGAGCTGCTTTAGTGATACTCCGGCTAAGCAGCAGGCACCTTCGCTGTGTCCTTCCCTTGTCCTTCGAATGACTTCCGGACATCCTTGCCCAAATGGATAGCATCTGGCTCTCAGCGGCCCCTGCCCTGCTGGTGGCCGGTCGCCTGCCACGGTTCAGAGCTGGCTCCCTCCTCTTGCACCAGATACTTCAGCACCTTTCCTGTAACTTTCCTTAGACGAACGTCCTTCCTTAAAAAGGTATTTTTATAGGAAAAAACTTCTATGATTAGAGCGGGTGGTCAATCCGGATGTTTACGAGAGCAATGGTTTTTTGGAAATACAGACATTAATTGAAATTATTCCAATGCAGCATTGTTGTGGGTCAAGCTGTGTCTCCCTCCCAGAAACGGAGCTTTGCCGGTTTGGGTTCCAGGCCATCTCCGCGGTGACCGACACGGTGCCGCATATGCGTCGGCTGCTGCCAGCGCATGTTCGCCATGCACACCTTCGTGAAGCATTTGCGTTCCACCCCAAGGCGGCGAGTTTGGCGGACCCCAGCTATAACGCTGGCCCCCGACGCGTGCGTGTTCCCAGGGCCTGCTGTTCAAGCTCGCGCTGGCGCCAGCGTTTGTCACCTGCCTCACGCACCGCGCACCCCACGGCAGGTTTGGGATACAGAGGACGGCGCGACCGTCGCAAGCGTGAGGATCTTGGGAGGCTCAATTCTGTCCTTGTAGCGACCACTCGGAGTTGTTATTTGCATTTTAAACTTAAAACAGTTTAACATCTGAGAATGCAAACGCGATCATGTTTTGTTTGGAAAGTGTCATTTTAATTCATACATGACGTATTTCACTGAATTTGCATATTTTAAAAATTAAAGTGTTTTTAAAAAAATTGTTAATTATTTTAAAACTATACACCTCAAGAAAATAACGACCACTACCTCTTGTTAGGTATTGATTACGGAAATGATCGATGCCTTTTGCATAGTCGATGCCACTTCTGATCAGTGGTTCCCACGGGCCTCTCGTTCGATTCTTGCCTTATGGCCTCGGCTGGGACCCCAGTCATGTGATAACGATGGTGCGTGTCTGACTTTAAAGGCCACGCGGCTAATCTTTCGCCATACGATGTTCGCTCTGTGTGTCCGTATGCTAATGAGTATTGCGTTTGACCAAGCGAGGGCCATGGTCACGGGCCGTGGATTTCCTTTGTGGCCTAACGAATGCTCTGTTGCGTCGATGTGCCATGGGCGATTGAAAATAATTTCTAAGCTCTGTTAGGGAATCTGTTTTTCATCTATCTAATAGGTCGGCTTTGTCAAGGTGCATTTCAGTCCTTTTTGGTGTGTTGACCATCTGTCACTTTGAAAGTCGTGTCGATGGTCCCCAATTCTTGCGGATCTGTCGATTTGTTCTTGTGTTGACAAGTTTTCGCAGTACGTATCTCAAAGCTCTTTCTTAAAGGAATAAAAATTCACGCTGGAACAGTTTCGGAAAGTCGTACACCCCGTCTGTCCTCACAGAATCGCCGTCTTCCCGCCACGCGCTCCCGTCAGAATGCCCACCTTTTCTAACATGAACAGCAGCCTCTCTGCTTTGCTCATTCGAGTTTGCCTCACACGTTCCCATCTGCTCTACTTTTTCGTTTTGTCATTTTATTTCTTATAAAACACACATAAGTAACGTCCTTTCTAACCCAAACCTAGGAGGTTCTTGTAGTAGAAGAATGTAATCGAGAAAACCCTTCGTTTGACCCCGTTCATCCACTGAACTTCATGTTTTCTGTTTGTACCTGGATGTGTAGTGGCCGGTGCCTTTGGTGTCACATCGCCATGTGGACAGAAAGGCTCGGCGGGGAGTGAGTGCTCTTCCCAGGGACCCGGCGGCCGGCTCCCCAGCCAGGCTCCTGGCTCTGGCGCTTCCCGGCAGAGCAGCATCCTTCTGCCCGGTGTTCGTCATGAGCTCGAATCCGGGGTACGAGGCCAGGGTGCCGGGCAGGTCCTTCCGCTGCCTTCTTGTGTTCCACAGCACGGAAGGGCCAGGCCCTGGGAAGCCAGTGGGAGATGATCCTATGGCTGTGACGTCTGCAAAATGCCAGGCGCCAGCTTCCCGGACGGCCGGCGGACGTTTCGGGGAGGCAGAGGGGCGGGGCCGCGCGACAGCAAGTGTCTTTCTGTCCACGTGAAATCCGCAGCCAAGCGGGGGCGGGGTAGGTTAGGGAAGACTGGCCTTTTAACGAATCGGTGTTAATTCACGACCGCCCCCCTCTTTTAAACCCAGTTTCTGTTAAGACGTCTGAACCCGAATGAACGTCCTCTGTCTCCAGCTGGAGCAAATCGAAGGGCGTCTTCCCTGCAGAGCTGCGAGGTCGCGGCCGCGAGGAACTTGCTACCGGTGAAGAAGCGCTTCGTGGGTTTCGGACACCGGCTCTCATCGTTTCAGTAATGACAAGGAGCGCTGTTCTCCCGGCAGAGCCGCGGCGACTCGGGGCCGAGGAACCCCGGCGAACCCCGGCGAACCCCGGCGAACCCCGGGGAACCCCAGCGAACCCCGGGGAACCCCGGCGAACCCCGGCGAACCCCGGAGACGCGTTACGTCGCGTTCGTCGTGCGCGTCGTAAGTGATGCTGGAGCTCGCGTTGCGTTGCACCCGCGTCGTACGTGGTACCCGGCCTGCGGGGGGCCCAATGGGTTAACGGCTGTCGTAAATCAATGGGGAGCGTCTGGGGCAGGATCCCCTGAAACGCACTCGTGCAGTGGCGCATGTCGTGTCAGGCCCGGGGCCTGCCCGGCGCGCTCCATCTCGGTGGGGGGCGGGCGAAGCGCCGTGGGACCCCGAGCCTTTCCCACGCACTTCCATCCGCTCTGCCTGGCGCGTCGCCCGTCCCCCTCCAGGCGGGCTGTGGGGTCCAGTCTCGCTCCCCGCGATCCCCCCCAGCTGGCTCCGTCGCGGGGCTTCTGTGTGTCTGAAGCCGCGACTCAAAATCGTTGCCTGGCTTTCTGGGCCAGCCACCCTCGGCGTGCCCGGGACGGCGTCGGAGGACAGCCTCGGGGTCAGCCTCGGGGGATGGCGTCCGGGCGGCACAGGGGGTCGGAATGGGGAGGGCAGCATCCGGGCGCTGAAGTGGGCGGCCCTGAACAGGGGAGGGTGCTGCATTAGCACACGCGCGTGCACACGCCACATGGGCCTCACCAGGCCCTGGGAAGCAAGGCCCTCAGTGGTCACCCCCAGCTCGGGTGGGCTGGCCCAGATGACCTAGCTGACCAGCGGCCGAGCAAGACTGCGAGCCTTGTCCCTTGGGCCCAGGTGAGTGTGTCCGTGGCGCTCTCCAGGACGAGGTCCTTCCTTGCACACAGCCCCACAAGACTCCACGACCGGCCGGCCGAGGAGGGCGCTGGACAGTGCATGGCCTCGTGAGGCCTCCAATCCCCTTGTAGGAGGGCACCGTGTCCTTGGGACACCCCACTGGTCTGGGAGGGTGGCAGCAGCAGCTGACATCCATCGTGAGGCACGCGGCACATTCTTTTGGAAAGTGAATGAGCCCCAGGGGAGCGTGTGGCCACGTGTCCCGTGGACGGTGTTCCAGCCTCGTCCCTCTTCACCGCGTCCTTCAGCCTCGTGGGCAGGACGGCTGAGGACGGCTGAGGACGGCGGTCGCCAGCGCCCTGCGCTTCCTCTGTCGGCCTTTGGCCTGACAATCTGTCATCTGGAGGCGCAGCCAGCCACGCTGCCTGGCCTTCCTAGAGAGCCCATCTGTGCAGGTCACTGCGTGGGGGACGTCACACCACGGAGACCGTCTCCATCGGAATCAGAAGGACGCCCGGACCAAAGTCGGCGTTCACCCGGGCAGGCTGCCCGGCTTGGAGGGGACGAAGGGAAGTGTGTGTGGCATCGGCAGCATCGGCTCTAAAAATGCAATTTCTGGCTTAATTTCGAGGACGCTGTTCTGGCCGCGGGCTCCTTCAGGACGTGCGCTTTGACCCCCAGAGCAGACCGCCCCGTGGCCTGGGCTGGAGCACGGCATGACAGTCCCCCGCCCTCTGAATGCACCAAGCCCGTCAAAGTGGCGGCTGCTTGAGCCAGGCGTGGGGTCGAGGGACGCCGCGGTCAGCGGGCTGGCCGCCCTTACGTTTTAAGCTCGGAGCTCTAACATTTGCGTCTCTGTATGTTGCACGACGGGACGGACAATGTCACAAAAGTCGCGTTTCTTACATGAAATGTCCACTCCCCAAGCAATGTTGCTTGCTCCGGCCTACGTAGACAGATGATGTTTTTACAGCGAGGACCTATCTAGACACGAGACAGAATTTGCAGGTCTTGCACACACACAGCTATGCACGTGCGTGTATTTCTACACGCCCCTGAGCTATATCGCACGTGATGAGTTTAGAGCTGCTTCACCATTTCGGTCTCTTTTCCCTACTTCTGAGAAAAGTGGGGGCGAGAACGGGCAGGCTGCGTCTACAGCAGAGGCTCCGCGGTCCCCTCTCCCGCGTTTCCGGTTAAGACGTCCACTTTCCTCCTCAGGGGGCGATCGGACGCCAGGGCGAAATGAGAGGCCAGAATCAGTCGAGGCGGCGAGGCCAGGCGGCTGCACGAGCTCGTCCACCGCGGGTCGAGGGGCAAAACGACGGAAAGTTCAAACTTTGCACGCCGGGCAAACCGAGGAGACTCCAGAAAACAGGGAGCAGGCCATTAGGAGAGCTGGAACTACCGTCCGCAGTTTAAAGGGGGGATCGTTGAAATCCAAACACCGAGATTAAGATGTTCAAACCGCTGTAGCATTGAGTGGATAAAAAGCGAGTCTATTTTTAAAAAAGGAAAAAGTACATTAAAAACTCTTCCTGACCATTGTCACCTTTTACGTGAACCAGGTAAGTATTTGGATAGATGGCCTCACTTTCCTCCTGCTTCCTGGGCAGGTGGAGCTCGCAGATTAATCAATAGTGTTTCTTTGAAAACTTGCCCGTTGAAAATTGAATGTAATTCTCTTCAGTGGACTGTGCCTTTCACGGTGAACTGAAACGAATCTAAAATGCTGCCCCACGAGAATCGCTGTGCCCAGGCTCGTGTCGTCAGTGGCCCGATGTCCTGGTGGGGGCGGGTGCACACCGGGGCAGAGCTACCTGGTCGGTGGCCGGCACAGCTGCTGCATCAGACTTCAAGGGCACGCCCAGGGCTGCCAGGGCACTAGAAGAGAGAAGGTGACGATGCGGACGGCCCCGGCCCCGTCCGCGCCGTGCCTGGGGTCGCCCCACATCCCATACTGTGCCTGGGGTCACCCCGCTCCCCATGCCACACCTGGGGTTGCCCCCAATCCCACACCACGCCTGGGGTCACCCCACATTTCACGCTGTGCCTGGGGTTGCCCCATGCCCCACACCACACCTGGGGTTGCCCCAAATCCCACATCACTCCTGGGGTCACCCCGCTCCCCACGCCGTGCTTCGGGTCACCCCACTTCTCTCAGTAGACCTGTCCGCACCCGTTTTTCTGAGAATGACGCGTCAGGCCCCAGCTCTCTCCTACTACCGTAGGCTGCGCCTCTAAACTCCATGAGGGAAAGTGCAGGACCATCGCGGGTGCGTCTGCGGTCGTGGCCAGTGGTCACAGGAGGTCACACTGAAGGTCATGTGAGGTCACACTGAAGGTCATGGGAGGTCACAGTGAAGGTCATGGGCGACGGTCGTGGACAATGGTTGTTGGCAGCAGTCGTGCGAGAAGGGTATCGTGCAGGTCATGGGTGAAGGTCATGGGGGACGGTCGTGAGCAGTGGTCACGGGAGCTCGTCATAGGGAATCGCCATGGATGATGGTTCTGGGTGACGGCCACCGGCAATGGTCCTGGACAGTGGCTGTAAGCAAAGGTCAGGGGCGCTGTCAGCGAGGTCACAGATGACTGTCATGTGCTCGTGGACAGAGGTCACAGGGCGTCTTCACAGAAATGGGTACTGCTTTGGGGAAACGAAGAGCTCAGTTGTCCTGGTCTCGGGTGGGTCTTCGGTCCCGTCCAGGACGGTTCGGTGCAAACATTCCAGACTCAGTTCTGAGGGAGAAGGTGGGAGCGGAGGCTTGAGGGGAACTGCGCGTGACAGACGTGGCCGGGCATGTCAGCAAAGGAGAACACAGCGCCATTCACGTATCCGGGAGCTAAATCCAGAAAAAAAAGTTGGATGTGGATTTGAAGTTCGTTGCATTTCTTTTGCGGTTTCTGTGATGAAATTCTGGAAGACAGAGCTGGAGGTATGTTCTGGAAAGAAGTTAAGGGGAGTGAAAAATAGCGAAGTAGAATAAACATCTAAGTGTGAACACGGGGTGGGGGGAATAACGTTTAGAAAGTGATCACGGATATCGTGCGGGGTGTCCCCCAGCCGACCGGGAGAGCGTGAGGGGACACGGCTGGAAGCGGCAGGCGGGGCCGGCCTTTGCTTTTCCCAAGCAAGGCAAGTTGCTCACTGGGGAAACACACTTTTTAAAAAACCTCTGTCGTCTCCCCAGTCCCTCAGGAACGATGGAAATAACGTCAGTTGCCTCCGAATGTAAGTCCTTCTCAACCCGTGAGCCCTGATCTCATGTTTCTTGGTAAATATGAGAAATCTGGCAATTGTTTTCGGGTCTTGCAAATCACCTGCCGCCTGAGGACACAGAGGTTGTTCTCACTCGGGTCCCCTGCTGCAAACTCCTTCAGAGCACTGTCCCTGGCTGTCGGTCCTGTGGGAACGGCATCTTGAGAACTGTGCACCCACATTTTAGCGGGTTGAGACATCGAGGTGCAGGACCGGGCCGGAGGCTCAGTGGGACAGTGGGATTTGCGTTGCCCCGCTGGGCTTCGGACACCTACAGAGTTTTCAGTCAAGCAGGGCTCAGAGGCGCCAGGGCACAGGCGTCTCTCCTCCCCAGGCCCCGCCTTGCACAGTTTTGCACGAGGGCAAAACCGATGAGTCGGCTTTGCTGAAACTTTCCAGACAAACTCACCTTTGTGCTGAGGCAATTATGGAAAATTTCCATCTCAGGCACACACTTTGGAAAAGCGGGCGTGTGCCAAGGACGCAGGGCTGGCTCCGAGGCGCGTTCCTCCCGCCCACGCCAGGGTGCCGCCGTGCGGGCACGCGGCCGCTTTCACGGCGGGCATGTTTTCTGCTGACCTGGAGCCGAAGGGGAGCAGTGAGCCCGGAGTGCGCAGAGCAGAGGACGCCAAAGGTGACCGACGAAACGCTGCGCGTGAAGTGACCGAGGACATCTGCCGGTCTGGAGACACGTCCTGGAGCTCGCCAGTCTCAAATGCTGGTTTGGGAGGAACATAAGTAAAATTAACCGGAGAAACAGCAGAACAGGCGCGTCTCCAAAACGGCATTTCTAAATCACCCACGACGCACGCCCGCGATCGCTCTGTTCGCGGGCGCCGGTGCAGAGACGGGTCCCGGCCCCCAGGCGTCCGCGCGTGTCTCACGCGTGAGCCCAGGTCCGGCGTCACACGGGGTGGGGGCAGCGGACAACCTCCCAGTCCCGGTGACCTTTGTTCCTTTCTCTTTTTCAGTATAAAAAAGGAGCAGACTCAGCGTGAATGCGGGTGGCGGGGTCACTGCGTTCCTGGGGCCGGGTACCGGGCTGGGTGACTGAGGGCCGGGGCCACACCCCACGGTGCTGGCCGCTTCGAGCCGCTTCTCTCGCTCGGCGTCCTGGGCGGGAGGGCGCCCCGGAGCCTAAGCGCCCGTGCGCGTGGACAGACACCCTTCTCTTGTCACCGCCGTCCCGGGCCAGCCGGTCCTGCCCGTGCCGGACCCCAGAGGTTCTGCCACATGAAGGGGTGGCCACCTGTCACCGGCAGCAGCCATGTCTAAGTCACCGAGAGAAGAGCCGCCCTCGGCGGTGTCGCCCAGCTGGCTCGCGGACCGCACTGCGCTGGCGTGTGCGAGGGCGCGCGAGCGTGTGCTCGCCGGTGCGGAGGTGCGTGGAGGGGAAGCAGGGTGTGGAACCCCGCGGATGGCGCTGAGAACGCCCCAGCGCCCGGGGCCTGTTGGGGGCCTGGAGGAGAGGCCAGGTGTGGGGAGGAAGGCAGGACTCCGGCCCCTGCGGGGATCGTAGTTTGGCTGAACCTCACGTGGATCAACAAGCCCTGTGACAAAGGCGAGGGCGTGGAGGCAGCTAAGGACATGGCTGACCTTCTCCGCCATGCCCACCCTGAGGTCCCTGCGGGGGCGTCCGCATGGGGCGCAGCCTCCGTGGGGAAAGCTGAGGGCGGGCGGGTCAGCGGTGCACCCGGCTTCCCCACGCGCTGGGCGTGGCGGGCGCCGCGCTCACCACGGCGCATGTGTGGTCTCGTGGGGGCCTCTGGCCCGCCCGCGGGGTTCTGGGCCCTGGGGCCACCGCCTGGCCTCACGCTGCACCCCGAAACCGCCCCAGGCGTGCCCATGACATAGGGCTCGCCCTCCGCCCCCCACCCGCTTCCCTGCGGGGAGCCGCGGAGGCCTGGGTCCCAAACTCCATCCGTCCGCGGCCCCCGGGTCCTAAACTCCATCCTTCCGCGACCCGCGGGTTGTTTGGTGGCTGTGGGGGTGGCGGAGCGTCTCCATTTGAACTGAACTGAACACTCAGCTTCTGACACTGTGTCCCTTTCGGGCGTTTTCCTTCAAAAAGCCTTTAAAGTCACTTTTAAACAAGCTATTTTGTTTGTTTTTGTCTGGCACAATGGGTGACACAATAAATGTCAAAAAAACATTGTACCCGGAACACTATCTCACGCTGCCTCCATCGTGAGGGCCCAGGTAGGGACCAGGGCCCTGAGGCCCCCGGACTTGTCCAGCTGGGATCCTAGGGCAGCGGGAGCAGGGACCTCTCCCGCAGGATGACAAGGTGAGTCCACCTGCCAGGTGGACACAGAGCCTGGCCTCCGGGAGCCAGGAGGAGTTTGTCCCTGACACGCGAGTGCGGGCAGGACAGGCGGGCGGCAGCTCCAATGCTAGCTTTGTTCTGGGAGGAGATTGTTTGTCCCCAACTTCAGCGACAGTACGCGACCTGGTTGCTCAATGTGGTGGGCACCTGGAGGGCACGAGGTCCTCCAGGCGGGTGAAGCCACAGTCGCAGGGGCCTGGCCGTGGGTGGGGCTGGTGGGCGCCCGGCTCAGAGGAGGCAGGCGGGGTCTCGGCGGAGCGGGACATGCAGGCCCGGGTTTTCCCAGACCCTGGGAGAAATAGGATGACTAAAAGTGGATGTGGCAGTGACTTTGGAATTCTCTCCAGCTGCGTCTGGCCGTCCAGTGACAACTTGCAGCGAGAACAGCCCTCCCCCTCCGGGGCCTGGGCCGCTGCAGGCCGGGGCAGCGGGAGGGGAAGGCCTGCTGGCCCCTCGGCTCCAGATGCTCGTTTCCAGATGTCGAGGGGGGTCAAGTGCCCTCTCGTCCCGGCTGCTGGGGAGGACGGCAGTGTGTGGCGGGCCCCACGCCTGCTGGGGTCCTGGTGACGGAGTGCGTCCCGGGCCCGCTCTGCCTCCTGATCTCCTCGGGTCCTCGGCACTGGTGGGACAGTGGGTGTGGGAGCTCCTGGGCCCACCTCGTGCCTCCCCTAGTGCCTCGGCCAGGTCCCCACACACATTTCAGCTCCTCTCCCTCCCGCAACCCGTCATCCCCTGCCCAGCGTGCAGGACACGTGGAACTGGGGGCTCTGGGGAAGGGGACAGACTAAACGGGACCCTACCAGCAGGGCCTTCACGATGCCAGTGAGCAGAGCACGCTGCGCCCTGGGTGTAGACCAGAGTGACCGCGTGGGGACCAGGTCCTTAGGGTGCCTCTGCCAACTAGAGAGGGTGCACTCGCATCTCGATGGCTGCTTGGCTCCTATCTAGAAGCAGGTGGCATCAGAGGGGCCCCACAAGGGATCCCCGGGGAGACTGGCCAGGCGCAGAACCTCACACCAAACGTCCTTGCGTCCCTGAGGACTGACAGCCTGTGGGGACCTGGAGTCACACGATCGCTATACAGACTATTTCAGGGACTAATCCCACATTAACACACGTCCAACCCATGATCTGTGTAGCGGGCCACCTTCACTGCACAAGGGGACTTGCCAAGCATCCACCTCCGTGTCTTCCCGGTTTTCCGCACGTTGGGGAGGGCGGGAGGACGATGGACGGCCCCCGGGGCCGCATCTGCCGGGCCAGTGCTCGTCTCCCCTGCACAGTGCTGCCCGCTCTGCAGACCTGCTCCCCGGTGGCCCCTGCACCTTGCACGCTCTGTGCCCGCTGCAGGTGGCCCTCAGTGTCCCCAGAGCCCCCCGCCCCATCAGGGGCTGCACAGACCACCTCTCAAGAATCAGAGAAGCTACCTAAAACCCGGGGCCATGGGCCTCGTGAGGACCTTGAGAGAGCTTTTTGATGCAGCATGTTTTGTCATTTGGGAAAGGACACGGTTTTAAACCGGTGTCACTGAGTGGAAAGAAGGTCAACGGCACTATGCAGAGCTGCAGCCGTGTGGCCGGGTGGGCTGGAGGGAAGCGCTGTGTGTCCACCTCTGAGGGTCTTTCCCCCAGCCATGGGGTGCATGGAGGACAGCTCGCCCTGCACTGGGGTGCTGCAGGCACGGGCTTCGAGAAGGACACTCTGTTGGGGCCCTTTCTGTGGTTGAGTGACTGTGTTTCTTGTTCCCGTGGCAGCTTATTTGTGTCTCGGTGGCATCATTTAGCCTCATGGTGTGGCTTCTGGTGCGCTCACGTCTCCAGCCATCTCTGGAAGGCTGTGAGATTCACCCTGAGTTTGGTTCGTGGCTCAGGCTGCTGCAGAGGGAGAAAACAGAAGCCCCTGTGCTTTGCATTGGGTAAACGTTCAGTTATTTTAAATCCTTTTGAAGACCCTTTCGGCCCCCTGGGCACAGAACTGTATGAATAAACACCTGGACGCTTCCCTGCTTTTGTCAGATGATTTATTTATAGCCCTTTTCTGTGCATTGAGCACATTGAGGAAACCGGAGATAAGTTGAATTTTTAATGTTAACATTGCAACAGAAAATGGTGTTTTAACTCCTTGGGACCGTCCTGGAACCATTTAATGACATCCAGCTCCGGGGCGTTCGATGTTACCTCTAGTTCCTGAGACAAACTCCACAGCACTGGTCTGGACACTGGGTGGCGGATCGTGGGCTGGCGCACAGGGTGGTTCGGACAGGTGGCCTTGTCCATCTCAGTGGACCGGTGGCAAGTGCTTGCTCGAGCGCCTCCTGGCCAGGCTCCGGTGACAAGGAGACCCTCTCGCTCCAAGAGCTGACGGTGTGTGTGGGACGATGGTGGCAGGGTCACTGGGAGGAGGCTACGTGGTCGGTTCTGCCCTCGGAGCCCTGGCACATGGCAGTGACTGGCAGCTGGTGTCACGGGCCGCCGTGCGCCTAGACCGTTGCGTCGGTGGTCACCACGCGCTCCGCTGACCCAGTCGGCAGAGTCCCCAGCCCTGCAGCTGTTGCTGCCACAGCTGTTGCCCGGGGTCTGCTTCAGCGTCTCTGGGGAGAGAGGGTGGGCATCACGGGTTCTGGGACAAGGTCCTGGTGGCAGCCACGTCATCCATCTGTGACGCGCCATTTAATGTGTCAACGTGGCTGGGCCATGCCGCCCGGATATCCCATCAAATGTTATTCTGGAAACAGAACAGAGGACCCAGAAATAAACCCACGCATCTATGGTCACTCATTGTACTGCAGAGGACCCACGGATGCACGACGGGGAGAGGAGAGTCTCTGCAGGAAACGGGGCGCGGGAGTCGGACAGCCCACGAAAGAGAGTGAAGCGGGGCCCGTCTCACCGCACGCACACGAATCACTCAGAGTGGATCGAAGACTGGGACGTCGGACCCGAGATCCTAACACTAGGAGGAAACAGGCGGCGAGCCCCTTGCCATAGATGACTTTTCGAATCTGACACCGAAAGCTAAAGCAACAGAAGCAAAAACCAAAGAGGGAGCCCCCATCAGACGAAAAGCTTCTGCACAGCAAAGGAAACTAACCACGTGCAAAGGCCACCCACTGAGTGGGAGCGAATAGTTACAGATCGCACGTCGGATAAGGGGTCATCCAAACAGCAAAGAAGGTAAAAAAAGGCTCAATAGCAAAAAAAAAAAAAAAACTGCTTTAAAAAATGGGCAGAGGAGCTGAATGAACATTTCTTTCCAGAGAGGACACACGGATGGCCCACAGGTACATGAAAAGATGTTCAACGTCACTGACCATCAGGGAAACGCAAATTGGAAGCACAGTGAGATGCCGCCTCGCACCGGCGGAAAGGCCGTTATCAAAAAGACAACAGGTCACGTGTGTCGGCGACGTTGCGGAGAAAAGGGGGCCTCGTGCACTGCCGGAGAGATCGCGCACTGGCGCAGCCATGGTGGAAAACAGTGTGGAGCGGCCTCGAAAAGTTAAAAATAGAGCTGCCTTGTGACCCAGCAACTCCAGTTCTGGATGTTTATCCAAAGGAAATGAAGATATGAATTCGAAAAGATGTGGACAGCGTTACTTGTAACAGCCGAGTTATGGAAACAACCCAAGTGTCCATCGGTACATGAACGGAGGGAGAAGTTGTGACCCATTTATCTGTTGGTGGACACTTGGGTCGAATTATATATATTTATATATGATTCAGCCATAGAAAGAATAAAATCCTGCCCTTTGTGACGAGATAGACCTTGAGAGCATTATGTGGAGTGAAATAGATCAAAGAAAGACAAATACCATATGATTTCCCTTATAAGTGGAGTCTAAAAAAAAAACCGGCTCATAGACACAGAGAACATATCTGTGGTTGCAAGATGCAGATTTGTGGAGCGGTAGGAGAAACGGCTGAACTTTTTTTTAAAGTGTAAATAAATTGAATTTAAAAAATATTATTCCAGGTGATTCTGCGAGGGAGTTTTGAATTGGTGGACTTTGAGTGAGGCGGATTGCCTTTCCCAGCGTGGGTGGGCCTTATCCAATCAGGTGAAGGCCCGCATAGAACAAAGACTGACCCTTCCTGAGCGAGGAGGAATTCTGCCAGCGGACAGCCCGTGAGTCTTCAGCCTGCTGGTCAACCCCATCAGACTTTTTTTTTGACTCTTCGAGATTCCCCAATTATGTGAGCCAATTCTTTAAAATAAATCTCTATTGTCTATCATCTATCTGTATCTATCTATCCTCTCTCCCTCTCTCCCATCCATCCATCCATCCATCCTCCATTATCTATCATGTATCTATCTATCTATCTATCTATCTATCTATCTATCTATCTATCTATCTATCTACCTATCTATCTATCATCTCTCTCTCTCTATCATCTATCTATCATCTCTCATCTATCTATATCCATCCATCCATCCATCACCTATCATCTATCATCTGTCAATCTATCGTCTACCCGTCACTCATCTATCTGCATACACATGGACACATCCTGTTGGCGGGGCACAGAGAAATGGCCATGGGTTAAGCTGTGTCCTCTGAGAAAGCCCCGTGGGGCCCTAACCAGCAGTGCTGGGCGGGGACCTGGGTCCTTAGGAGACACGGGGCGCCGTGCCACCCCAGCGATTTCACGAGTCAGCAGGAGGCTCGGCCGTGCCCGTGACAGTGCGGCTGCCTCTCCTGTGGCCACAGTGTGGCCTGTATGCAACCCGGCTCCCTGGGGTGCACGCGCCGGGCACCCCGGGGAGCCCCAGGGCAGCCTACTCATGGTGGCTGTCAGCCTGGCTGGGCAGTGCTGTCACGGGAGGGGGGAGGGGCAGAGGCTCTGTGTGTGACAGCTCGGGCTTCTCAGGGGCGGTGGCATTCGACGCAACATTCACTCGCGAAGTTGGCGACAGGATGCAGGAGACATCGCAAGGGCTCAGTCCTGGACTTCCTGCGCTTTCCGTCAAAAGAGGTCGGGTCTCTAGGTCGTGTCGTGATGACAGCCGTGTGCCTGTTCTTGGTGCATGCGACAGAATGACGCCCATGCACAGCCACGCGCAGCACGTGCTGGCACGCTCTCGCCCGCGCCGACTTACAAATAAAAAGGACGAGGGGGTCGTGCAGCGGGGGCGTCAGGTCTTCTGTGAGCGGCGCCCTCCGTGGCCGGTCACTGGGAGCCGTTTCCTCCCAGGAGAAGGTGTTAAGAAACCTTTCTCTGACGTGAACAAGTATGAAATAATCTACCAGAATCTCTGTTTGTAAAGAAACTCTCGAGTTTACCCCTCTTCCCCCAAAAGTTTCGCTCAAAATTCTTACATTCAGTTCCTAGTGAGCGATCTGACTTTGTGACACGTGCACACACGCACGCGCACGAGCCACGTGGCCGTTAGAGGTGCCGGGCCCACACTGCACACGGGCTGGTCGTTGGTTGCAAGACAGGAAAAGACAGAAACAAACCGACAGAAACACGGAGGAGAAGCGGCCGCGTCCCGCCAGGGCGAGCAGACGCCGGTGGGCGGGACTCTGCCCTGGGAGGGAGGAGCCACTGAAACCCACGGCTCCGCCCCCAACTCTCCCCTGCTCCCTCCCCTGCTTCCGGTTTCCAAGGTAACCCTTGGTCTCTGCGCTCAGAACATAACCAGCATTTATTATGTTATCGATTCCAAAATAAGACATGCATTCTAGAAAATTTTCAAACTACAGAGAAGTCCAACAAATACCATTGCGAATCATAATCGCCCTACCCCGCCGTACCTGCCGGTGACGTTTCCCGGACTCTCTGGCTGTCTTTCTACGTACAGATGTAGAAAAGGCTGTCACTCTATAGCTATCGGTCCACGATCAAGCTCTTGCTCTGTGCACTCATTTTTTTTTTATAAATTGAGATATGCAGCAAGCGGTCTTGCGATCTAACTTTTAAAACGCGTAAGGGACTTTCCCCCCATGGCATTGTGTGTCTTTCAGTGGCGTGACTCAACGGCAATGCATAAATTCCATTGTCAACTTAGATCACAAGTTAGTTAATTGGTTTCCTACAATTGTAACACTTGAGTGTTTAAACATTTTGCCACTGTTTCTAATACTTCCGGGCCCACGGGCCCAGCGTTTCCCGTCACTTCCTTCGTGGCACGTGTATCGGCTCCTGTAAGCCAGCGAGGAAAAGGACACTCAGAGAATGCAGACCCCACCCCCCACTGCACCTCTC
>NW_024351073.1:25505836-25556117 GCF_902729225.1 Pteropus medius | reverse complement strand
GAAAATGTTCCTGTTTTATAAAGTGAGGAAACTTAAACAGAGAGGCGTCAGCCACTTTGTGGATGCCCTAAAGTAAAACGGGAAGATGACTAATTAAGGCCATTATGCAGAGAAACTGCTTCTGTACACATGAAAATGGATCTTAGCAGACTGTCCTCATAATCTCCATATGAACCGCTAGTCTGTAGAAATTAAAAATGGGCTTGGATTAATAGTTGCATAGCAATGCACCCTGGGACTTTTAAGCCGGATCGCCTTTTTTCTTCCTTTGTAATTAAACTGCAACATGAAGATACAATATACTAATTTTGGCTACAGTTATCTGCCTCGAATGAAGCAAATGCAGTCTCTCTCAAAGCATGATTTTCTGCTTTTTAAAGTGATTTTTACCAGAAGACAGTTCATAATGCTATGGCTTTAATTTACCAGTTGGCACCAATTCCTGAAGCTTTTGGGGATCACCGTAGTCCCAGAGAGATGACACATAAAGTTGTAAAATGTATATATTTCGAATACCTTTCTGAACTAGTTCAGCCCTCAAACATTTCTTTACAGGCACTTCTCATAACGAAAAAGAGCTTGTAAAAACGACCCTCGGTCACGCCTCCGTTAGTCGCGTGTAGGGTGCAGCGGTGCCGGGGAGCGGGCACTGCAGCTGCGGGACTCGGCCCCGCAGAATCGATTATGCGGTGGTCACTATGGATGCGTAAGACAGGTGGGCGCGCTCATCAGGCTGCGGTCTGAACTTGATAGGTCGGCGCTGGAGAAAAGGTGAGTGACACACCGTGGTGCGAGGGTGGCCGGCTGGGGGGCTGGGCGGGGCGTGAGGCCAACACCGGGAACAATGAGGCCCCAGAGCGCACAGGAGCAAGTTTTAAATAGGGTGTGTGTGTGGCAGGGCGGGGTGGGGTGGGGGCTTCTGATTTCATTTTCAATCATTGTTTTCCTAGTAGGTTTGTTTGCTTTCTGTTGGTAATTTAAATATCAAGAAAAGATTGGGATTCTCCATCTGGCATCCAGTCAGTTCAGACGGGGCTGTGGGGTGTCCACCTCCGGACCGCCTCCAGGCAGGCTCACGCCAAGCCCCAGCTTCCTTTGGCCACAAGGAGGCTTTTTATAGTGATGCCAACTCCAGGGAGGAATGTCCGGTGTGGTAAAAATACCTCCTGAAAACACGAATCCGGGCCAGTGCTGTCTGCTGTGACAGCATCACATGTTACTTAAAAACTAAGACTCTTACACATGTGGCTCATTGCTCACGGGGACGGTCCCGCAGAGGCTGGCACCGTCCCGCCCATGGGGGAGGATTCAAGCTTCCCTTCCGTCCTTGCCGGCCCGCGGCCAGTCTTTCTTGAATTGTGGAAAACAAGCGAACTGTATCTCAGCTTTCGTGTAATCCGTGCGCCATCGCAAACGAATGCATTTTAGTGCCAAGATGGCAATTCACACTTAAGAGAACTTTTTCTGGCACTCGAAAATGTTTTCTTGTTCTCTTTTGAATTTGTTCGTGCTAAATAAATGGAACAAATTTGCAGAGTTAAGAGTTGGTAAGCTTGTGTTTTTTGTTACTTTGTTTTCGTCTAGTGTATTTTGGCTTCTGGGTACTCAGAAAATTGTTACATATATCATAACCCAGTGAATAGGTTCATGTAAGCTGCCTGACAAATGTAAAGACCAAGTCGTTTTTTTTTTTTTGCCCCCTGAAGATCATTTGACTGTGTGAAAATATTCAGAGTATTTAATACTGTCGTTGGAGATAAATAAGGCAATTCAGGTGCCCAGTTTTCAGAAGTGCTTCCTTTATTCCAATAAGCAAGTTCTCACAATGTCTCGGTTGCACACTTTCATTCCCTCGGGGTCTCAGCTCCTCTGTGGGTGAGGGTGGCCTGGCTCTTAGGCCCCAGCTGGACGCTGGGCAGGGCAGGGCTCGGCTCTGGCAGGGCGGCCTGGCAGGGCGGGGCTTCCCCAAGGGCTGGGGAGCCGCGCCCCCCCTCCCCGCGCGGGCTGCTGCTGGATCCCTGAGCCGGTGTCCGGTGTCCGGCGCTCTGCCATCGGGTGACGGGCAGGCCCCAGAACCCCCGCAGCTGAGCCGGCTGGGGCCCGGTGTCCCAGGGCCAGGCGCGGGAGACTCTGGGGTCTCGCTGACCGGCCTGCCCAGAGCGGGTGGCTCTGCTTCCCCCCCGCAACCTGTCATTGGTCTCCCAGCGGGGTCCGCCGCAGACGGGACAGGGTCCAGTGGGGCCGAAAGCCAGTTACTGGGCTTCAAACACGTCGCGCGGAGTGTTGGGTCGAACAGTAGATGCAGAGAAGGGGGAAGAAACGGCCCCCAAACGAAATGCCCCAGTTGGCAGAAGGAGGGAAAGAGACGGCAATGACGGTAGGGAGGGAGGTCCCCGGAGGCCGCCGGACTGGACCGCTCCGCGAGGGGGGACACCGTGCGACCCGCGAGCTGGCGACAGAAATGGCGGGCACTTGGACGTGTGGCCGCAGCAGGGAGGCCGGCCGCCCTGGGGGCGACGAGGGTGTGTGTCGCTCCCTGCAGGGGACGGTCCCCACCTCCCGGCCAGGCCTCCACTCCCGGCAGAGGCTCTCGTGGACTGGAGCACATGACATTGACGCTGTCGGGGTGCTGGCGACGTCGGGGTGTGGGGCTCCGCTGCTGGCGTCCCCTCTGGAGTCGGGGTATGAGCTCTCCGCGGCGTGGGGCCACGTTCGCTTATACGTGGGAGCGTCCATGACGCGCGGCGTTCTGTCTGGGCTGTCTGTCTGTCTGTCTGTCTGTGTGTCTGTCAAACGAATGGATGTTTATTTTGGAAATTCTTGAAATGCGCAGCAAACTCCTGTGCAGCTGCCGCTCGGGGCCCCGGGGCGCTTTGCCGCGAGGGGGACCATGTGGCCCAGTCCGCCCAGCGGAGCCGGGGGAGCCAGTGGCGCGACGCCCAGGCTCAGTTCAGGGACCGGCCGGAGGCCCACGGCTGGACGGGCGGGGCCTCTGTCGTCTGGGGCGTCTGTGGCCGGCGCCGCCCCCGCCCTGCGGCCGCGCATCGTTCCTTACGGGGGTGGGAGTAAGTTTCTCGGCATCTCCGGCGGTCCCCGTGTAAGTAGCTCGTTGTCGCCTTAGCAACAGCGTAACTGGGCCGCCTGGTTCTCGCCTGGTGAAGCTGTCGTTCTGTAAATCCCGCGGCAGGCGCGTCGCTGTCCAGCGGCAGAAGAAGGTAGGACGTTTGCTCTGCAAACCGCGGCGGAACAGACAGCGAACTAAAAACTCCAGAAACAGACGCAGGAAAGAAATCAGCCGGAGGCGAAGGGGAGAGACGGGCGTCCGAAGGAAAACCGGACGGGAAAGTCGGGAACGTGATTTAAATGCCGCGAACGTCCCTTCCGAACGAGGTGGACTTCGGCAGGGGTTGGGACACGGACCACTGAGCGGGGACAAGCTGGAAGCAGCAGGTCGCGGAGGCTAAAGGGACGCGGGGCAGGGGCGGAGCGGCGGGGCGCACAGCTCTCTGTCCAGCGACGGTCCCCGTGAATCGCCGGCCGAACATCTGCACGCGTGTGTGGCCTTGTCCTCCACCCGCACAAACACCGAGCGGGGCGCTGCGGGGTCCCGCCCACGCGCTCTTCTACTTAACTTTTAAAGAAACTGGCGCACGGTTTCCGCAGAGGCGGTACCTGTCCTACACGCTCATCCGCAGTGCGTGCCTGCTCCGCGTTTCCCACATCGTGGCCACGCTCACCATCTGCCTTTTGGATCGGAGCAGTTCTGGTGAGTGCGAAGTGGCATCTCGCGGTGTCTGGATCTCCGTTTCCCTGGAGACGAGCGACGCTGGGCGTCTTGCCATGAGCGTGTTGCCCATTATATATATATATATATGTGAAATCTCTATTTCAGTCTTTCGCTTATTTTCTAACTGAGTTTTTGGCTCATCACTGAGTTGTAATAGTTCTCTAAGTGTCCTGGACACAAGTCCTTTATTAGATGCATGATTGCCGAATGGCCCCCTGGCTGTGACGTGTCTTTTTGTTTCCTGGCTAGCATCTTGAGGAAGGTTCTATCTTCGTAAGTCCACACTTATCAAATTTTAAAAATGTATGCTGAGTCTGGTGTCTGATGTAAAACTCTGCTTAATGCAAGGTGACAAAGATTTCTGCCGGTTTTCCCCCCAAATTTTATAGTTTCAGCTCCTGCACTCACGTCTGCGGTGTCCTGGAGTTAATTCTGGCACACCCGGGCGGTAAGGAAATAGACTCGTCTTGTTGCCTGTGGATATCCAGGTGCCTCGGGGTCGTTTGCTGTCTGCACTCACTGCACTGGACTGTCTTAGCATCGTGGTTGAACATAAATTAGCCGCAAAGGTAAAGATTTTCTTCCAGACTCTGTTCCGTTCCATTGGTCTGTATCGTTAGCTTCGTGCAGGCACCACGCTGTTTTGATCACCTTAGATTTGCAGTAAGTTTGGAAATGGACCGTTTTAAATCTTCCAACTTTGCTTTGGCTCTTCGGGGTCCCTTGCACGTCCATGTAAAATGTAGGATCGGCTTGTCGATTTCTGTGGAAAAGGGAGCTGGGGTTTTGATAGAAGCGACAGCTCTGCCGATCAGTTTGGGGAGAACTAACTGCCTTCGTAACGAGGCTGGATTTTCCAATCCACGATCATGAAGCACTTCTGTATTTTCAGAGTTAAGTTCCCTCAGCAATATTGTGTTATTTTCATTACGCGAGACATCCCCTTCTTTTGCTGCGTTTCTTCTGAGTGTGTTATTTTTTGATACAATCACAAAAGGAGTTCTTTCCCTTATTTGCGGTGGGCTCCTGGAAAGCATATAGAAACGATTGTTTTTCTGCATCGATCTTGCTGCATCCTGCGACTGTGCTGGGCTTGCTCAACCGCTCTGGCAGACTTTGTTGCGAGCTTCTTAGATTTTTCCACACGCAGCATTATGTCATCTGTGAAAAGAAAAAAAAAAGGCGATTTTTTTCTGGTTCCTTTCTGACAGAGGCGTCCCCGTTTCTCTGTTTCGTTTGACTGCGCTGGCTAGAACCTCTCCCTCTCGCCCCATTGCATTGCTGAGTGGAGATTCCTTGGCCGACAGGGTTTTCTTACCGTCTTTATTATCCTTTTGGCTCCTTTAACATGTGATCCCAGGACCTTCTTGTACATTCTTCCTTATGGAAAGTCAGCTGTGAACTCTTCGCAGGTTTCTCTTACACAGTGAGCTGCTTTTCTCTTGCTCCTTTTAAGATTTTTCTCTTTATTTTTGGGTTTCGACCATTCGACTGCGACGTGCTCGGGTGGGATCTCTTAGTGTCTATATTACTTGGAATCTGTCGCGCTTCGTAGGGGTGCAGAATTCTCCTCCGATCTGACAAGTGTTCGGCTCGTGTTTCTCCAAGCGTTTCCTGACCACGTGACCCTTTCCGGGCCTCGCACGAAGCGTGTCTTGGTACACGTGACGGAGCCTCGTCATTGCCGAGGCTCCGTTCTCTTTCCCATTCTTCTTCTCTTCTCTTCTTCGGATTAAATATTTTCTCTTGATCTGTTTTGAAGTTTGTTGACTCTTTGGCCAGTCCCAATACCCTGTCGCGTGAACTTATCACTGCGGTTCCGAGATTTACAGCTCCAGCATCTGTCAGTAAGCTCTATCTCTCTCTGGATGAGTTATCGTATTTTTCTCGATCGTTGTCTTTTTCTTTACCTTGTGTTTGATGGTCTGTTAGGGAACGTCTTAATGGTTGCCGGGGTGAGTCTTCGCCTGTTTCGACATCTGGATCTCTCGGAGTTTCTGTTGACAGTTTCCCCAGGTCCGGCACATGTCCCTTTGCCACTGGTGCTTGTTAGAAGCTCGGTATTTGGGTGATACAGTGTAGCAACTCCGGATGATGATGTCCCCTTTGCCTGGGGCTTGTCACTGCTGGTTTTGATTTTTGTTTGTTTAGTGAGTTGCTGTGACTCATTCCGTAAGTTCTGTTTCCCTCGAAGTGCGTGACTACTGATATTTCTGTTTTATTTATGTATTTTATTCTCGTTTTCATTTTTAAGCCTGGCTTCTTGGGGATCCATCTGGTCATCACAGCTAAGCGGTCAGACAAGGATTGGCCAGCGGTCATGCTAAAACACCCCGAGCTAGTAAAGTTTCCATCCTCCTCCGATAAACCCGTGAGTGGCTTGGGTGATGCTTTAGGAAGTGGGCGGTCTGTACAAGTTGCTGCATTGTTTGCTCTTTTTTTCCCACAGAGTTTACTATTCCGTTCGCCACCACGTGCCGCTCAAACTTCAGTTAGCCCCTCTGGTGGCTGCGCTGCTGGCTTCCACCGCCCACGCAGCACGAGGGGCCTCAAGGACCGCCACATGGTGAGGGGCGGGGAAGGCAGGTTGGGGGGCCCAGCAAAACCCCGTTCACTTCAATGTCATCAACGAGGCTCGGTCGTGTTCCTTGAGTACGTGTGTCTCAATTGTTGGTAGGTTTTTATTTGATTTCCAAAGTCCGAAAATAATGTTTTTGACAATATTGTCCGGTTTTGTCTTTGCTTTTGGGGGAGATTTGTCTCGTGTCTGTTTCGCTCCACCGTGCCAGCGCTACACCTATCGAGGATAAGACTCAAGATTAAAAAAGATGAAAAACCTGTGTCAGTATTTCCTGGCTGATTATTGCTACCACAGCAGAGACTCGGGCAGAAATATCGATGCATTATTGCTTATTCCAAACCATCTTATGACTTTTTGATGCTATTTCTCTAGGGAGCCCAGTTTTACCCACGACCTGTTCTGGAAACGTGACCCATGTTTTAAAGCCCGAGACGCAGAGCATGCCCCGTCCAGGACCCTCAGGCGTCGTCACCGTGTCGTGGGGAATGTGGCGAGACCAGACGAGTTTCCCTGGACACAGGGCATCAGACGAAGTCTCATCACCCACCTGCAATGTCCTTGAGGTGCATGAAGAATCCCATGGCGGGGCGGCCTCGGTGTCGGGGAGACCCCCGCTCAGGTGCGCTGCCGTGCGCTGTGATGGCCGCGTCTGTCTCCAGGAAGCTCAGTCCTGTCACTGGATCGCCCAGATGCGGGATGCATACTTCATCATTGCATTCAGAGTGATGCTCGGATGCGGCCTCTGGACCCGCAGCTGGAACGTGGGGAGGGTCGAGTCCACTCCTCCCTTTGTCAGGACACAGTCTGCCATCTGCGGGTGGCTGGGTGTGGCCCCGGTCCCCTCATTCTGCCGCCTGGCCGTGGCCTTCCTTCCACGGGCCCCCAGAGCTGCAGGAAAAGCTATTTACGAATAGAAGCTTCTGTCCATGTGCGCCTCTCTCATCGACTTTATATCTGAATTCGACAACTGGAAAACCAGCCTTAATATTTAGAGATGAGAAAACCAAATGTTAATGTTTTTTTAGTTACAGCTTAAACCTTCCACTGTACGTTTATGTGTTCCTTATTTCAGAAGCATCTCTTCAGCATAAAAATTCAGAAATGGCAAGCGAACGAGACAAAACTTAAAATCCACGCCAAGGCCACACTCAGAGGTAACGCCTGCCAACGTGTCGGCACACACGCTTAATGTGCTGTGACGACGTGACACATTTCCGTCTGTCGTCAGGCCGCTGTCAGCTTGATTCACAGCACATAGTCTCTCCTGAGCCTGCACGATCTGCTGCTGGTGGCCATTTTTTACTGCTAGGAATTCTGTTTCAGTGACCCTTTTGTTCATAATACTTGTCGGGACCTCTGAACATTTTTCAGGTCAGATAACGAGAACGGGATTCCCAGGTGGAAACAGGTTCATCTTCTAGTCGGCGTGCTAAGCCTTTGTTCCTCGCGGCCTCCGCCCGTCCCAGGACCCCGGCGTGCCCAGGGCGCTTAGTGAGCGTGTCGTCCTAGCTCCACGGAGCGTCACAAGGGAGCGAATTAAGCATCATCGGCGGGTGAAAAGCTCAAGGAACGTTCTGGTGGAAACCTCGTAATCGCGCCTTTAGACAGCCATGGCCGTGTTCGGACGCGCCCTCAGCCCCGCGGGCCGGCGTCCCCCCCCCGGGCGCCAGGTGGCCCCTCTGCTGGCCCCCGCGCCGTGACCCCGGTTCTTCACATTCTCTCCTGCTGAGGCCTCGGGGTCGCAGAGGAGGTGGGTGAGGGGTGACAGTGCAGCGGGGCGCATAATGACCCAAAGGCGCAGCATCAGGACGGAGGGCCTGCTCCTCGGGTGGCTGCTGGGTGGCTCGGGGACGCCACCGCCTCTCTGAGCAGCGAGCGTCCCCTTCCTCTACGAAGGTCGAGCGCTGGGCTCCGTTTTCCGTGCGCTCACGTTCCGTGTTTTTATATTTCTGTCTTTATTCTCACGCTGACCTTAACTCTTGGGCACCAGCCGCGTTTACAGACTTATTTTATGGAACTTTCCAAATGGGACGAGGACGGCCAGGTCCGTGAGTCCGTCCCCGTCAGGCCTGCCTGGGCCGAGGGTCCTCTCTCCTACGCACCTCCCTCTCTGGTGGTCTGAGGCTCTTTCGTCGGGAGACAAAATGAATGCCATTATCGGTTTTCGGAAGTGGGTCCTCACAAGCTGTTTTGGGGTGTGCTTCTGCCTCGGTGTTCGTCCAGGTGACGGCAAGACGGCGGTGCCATGATCTGTCTGAATAAATTACCAGGCGTGTGACCAGGGAGGGTCTAACAGGGTTCTTCCCGTCTGCTCGGTAAGTGACAACAAAAAAATATCAGTGTCCCTTTAGCAAACATCTTGAGTTTTATCTGTTATGAGGATTTTCCAAGAATACTATTTATAAGCGGAGTCGTGGCCTAAACTAATTCCTTAGAATTCTTGAATCAGCAATTAAAACGTTAAAAAGAGAAAGAAACAGAAACGTCCTGTCTTATTTCTAAGATGCAGCTTATTTCTCTTTTCCGCCAGTTACTCAGAGTTTCCTCCATTTGACTCTCGAGGGACAAGGCCTGGCACGTTTCACCTTTGAGAAGACAGTAGAAAGGAAGCAATGATTTTTATGGAAGTCGTAGAGATTTTCACTCCCCAGAAATGGTAGAAGAATTCGCACTTAATAAAGTAGAGTGAAGTGTGATTTGTCTTTGTTCACCCTGGCTTGTATCCATGTCATCGGAAATGACTTTTTAAGTGGGTGTAAACTTTCTCTTGCACACGGCGCGGGGTCCCACGAGCCCAGCTGCCTAGAAACACGTGACACCCCCCCACCCCACCCCCGTCTGCCGGAGTCCACAGTTTCCTGCATAAATGTGTCTCCGTCCACTCCCCCTCCTGCCTGCTTTCTGCTCTCATCGGTCGGTCGGTTTCTCGCCCCCCAGTTCTGGCACAGTGCACGGCAAGAAGTAGGGACCTATTATTCTTTTCAGATTGACAATGGCGACGTCATGCACTTCGATGCGCCAGACGCAGACGCCCATCGGGCAGGGTGAGCGTATCATCGCGTCTTCGCAGCGATGGGAAATGACCAGCCGCCCGTGGCAGACGAGGAACCGAGGCCTCGCGAAGGTTCACGCCTCGCGCGGGGCCGCCGCGAGCGGGAGCAGGACTGGGCGTGAGCCCGGCCGCCAGGCGCGCCGCGGGGTGTCCCTTGCTCCCCGCGGGACCATCTTCCGAGGTCTGGGTCTCCGAGCTCGCGACGGCGCAGCTGCTCCTTAGGGGGGTCTCACAGGTGACCACCATCTGCACTTGGCCCCGGGTCCCCCTCCGCCCTGGGGTCCTCTGCCGGGTGACCCGGCTCACTGTCCAGCCCCTCGATTCCCGGACCTCCTCAGCTCAGGGGCCTTCCGCGGCCCCCTCGCCACCCACCGTGTGCGGGCGGGACCAGGCCAGCACCCGGGGGCCCTCGCCTCCCCAGTCGTCCGCCCAGGCTGTCGTCTCTCTTTCCGTGTCGCGGTGCAAAGCTGGTCCTTGGGTGTCGGCGCCGCCTGCCCTCGGCCGCCCCGCACCCCGCGTTCTTACCTGGCTTCGCTCCCGCGTGCCGGGTGGTGTCCGCCGCTCCTTGGCCGCGCGCGACGCGCCCGGGCGCGCTTCCCTCCACCGCGCATCTGCGCCCTTTCCTGGGTCCAGTCCCCAGCAGGGCGGCTGCCGTCCCGTCGCCGCTCAGGACCACCAGCCAGAGCCCCTGGGCGCTGGGACCGCTGGCCCATCGCGCCCGCGATGCCGTTTCTGACCCCCCCACTGTCATGACCGCGGCACCCGGAGCCCCCGCTGACCCCACCCTCGCCGCCCTCCGCCTGTTTCTGCTCGCGGACGCTGTCCTCGCGGGGACCCGGCGCCCCCCATTGCGTTCTGCTCTCAGTTGGCCGCCTGCGCCCCGCACCGGGCCCGTCTGTCCCGTGGGGTCTCCCCCACGGCGCGGTGAGCAGGGGTGCGCCTCGGGGCCATCGGGTCACAGTAAGTCCTCCCGCATTTCCCATTCGATTCACGTCGCTTCTCCAGAGCTAGGGATCTTTCACTCAGCATTTTAAATTGCTCGGGAGCCTCCAGCTGTCCCTGATCCATGGTGACCCTTCTCCGTTTATAATCTTCCTGTCGAGTCTTCTTTTTTTAATGTTAACCGTACTGAATTTAAAGTTCTCTTTAAGTTGTTTTATTATTTCTGCTTCCTTGGGAGTGAATTCTCTCATTTGCCGCCCTAGTCGTGTGCCACACCCCACCCCCAGCCTGTCTCCAGTCCTTCTCTCTCCATGGGGGCGATGGGCTTCCCCTCCCCGCTCAGGACCCCGCTTAAAACTCGCGTTTCAAGTGCATCTTCTCTTGGTCCAAAAGCCTCCGATCCAAACAGACTCAGCAGCAGCAGTGACACGGAAAGGGGACCGTAGGGGACCATGGGCGGCCGCGGCATCACAGCGTTTCTGAGATCCTGCGGGGACATGCCATCGTGTCCTCAGTCCTCTTCCCTGGGGGAGGTGCTCCACGGCACCCCCACCCCCACCCCTGCACCCCTCTGGGCTCCAGGGCTGCCTCCTCCGTAGGAAGTGGACCTTGGTCGCCCTGGATAGCATAGTTCCAGGCCTGCTTCTGCCCGTGGAAGTTCGAGGACTCCAAACGCCTCTTTTTATTATGATTATTTTGGTCCTTTTCAGTCAAGGGTATTGATTGATTTAAAAATTCCATGGGTTTTTCTTTGTATTAATTTATAACCCATTCTATTAGACAAAAGGCACATTCACAAATCTATTCTCCATAAAACCCTTCTCTGCCTTGGATGCCTGTGGGCTGACAGAATAACGTCCTCAGGGGTCTCTGAAGCAGGAAGGTGTGGCCGAAAGGGTCTATGTGACATTTCCCCAAGACGCTTTTCCTCTCCTAGAGAGGGCGTGTATTGTGCCTTGAGTCATTCCCATATCTCATTGAAGGATCTTACAGCTACACCTTGAATTCCGAGGCTGTAATCTACTGGCGTTGCCCTTAATTTGATCTTTGCCCTGAGGCCGTCTCTTAATTGAGGGCCCTCTGCTGGCTGGGAAGACGCCCGGGCATCTTGCATCCGTGCACACTCTGCGCGGCCCCGAATGCTTGTCTGTAGTTCATCTCTGTCCTCTCATTTAACCTTAGGCAGAGGGAAGAAGGCGGGTGGCACTTTCCGTATTCCCCCGAGGAGCGTCCTGAGCGAGATTGCAGCGGTGGCTAGGTACCTTGTCCGTGTCCCCTGTTCCTACAGGCGACAGCGTTGCCAAGTCTTTGACGCCGCGTGATGAGGGTTTCCTTCCCTCTGGCTTCTGCAGCATTTCTCACGTCCTTCAAGCCCTTCCCACGGCCTCACCAAGGCCATTCAAACTTCCGCCCGGCATCTGGTCCGGAAGCCAGGGTCGCACGTGTGAGGTTTAGTCTTGGCAGCACCCCGCCGCCCAGGACGACTCTGCTCCAGTTCTCCGTTGCGGTGTAGCAAACCGCCCCCACATTTGGCGGTGTAAAATGACAGCTTCGTAGCACGGTCACAGCGGTGGGGCGGTGTTCTGGAAGGGTCTGGCTGAGTGCTTCTCCCCGGGGCTGCCCGCATGGCTGCGGTCACATGGAAGCTCTGCCGGGCCGGACACTCAGGGCGGCCCGCCGAAGGCTGCGAGATGATGCTGGCTGCCGGCCAGAGCGAGGCTCGTCGGGTCACTGGAGTCGCTGCAGAGACAACCACTCCTGAGGCTGGGGCTATGCACAGCGTGGTGGCCTGACAGAGGGCCCGGAGCAGAGGCATCTGGGGTGAGTGAACCTAGAGACCCAGGTGGCAGCTGCGGCCGTTGCTCCCCCAGCCGTGTTCCCTCGGGGTGTGCCTTCTGTCATGGGGAGACCCACGGTCAGCCCCAAAGCCGGGGGAGAAGAATTAGACCACCACTCTCGATAGAATTCCTGGGCATCTTAAACCTCTGTCACAGCTCAGCTCAGCTGTCCCTGGCTCGTCAACGTTTTCTCTGACCCCCCTGGGCGCCTCAGCTCTGCGGCCACGAGCCCAGCGGTGCGCGTCACGCCCCTGAGCGGCGCCCAGCACGGGCGTGCTTCATGCTTTTGTGGGATTGGAGAGGAAGATCAGCTTCCCCGCCAGACTCTAATTCCTCGAAGGTCACGACCTTTACTCCCCCACCCACCCCCGTTCTCGATCTCGGTCCCCAGCAGGGTACTGAGAAAATGCCGACCGTTTGATAAGCATCATTGAAGAATGGATGGATGCCCTCGGGAATACCTCGGAAGAAGCTGTAAAAATGTTCCTTGCGGGGATTTCTCGGGCTGCCTGTGACCGCTCCATACGCCCAGCTCCCCACTGAGCCGTGTCTTGGTCACCTCTACTCTGCTAGTGCCCAGTACTGTGCCCGAAAGTCCGCGAACACTGGCTCGGTGACTGCGTAGTATTATATCTCCTTACGTCCATTCCTAGCGATTTCTCTCAGTGCCAGTGCTCTCCAGTCGGGCCGTGGCACAGAAAGCAGCTCCCCTGTTTGCCGTCAGGCAAGTGACCTGCTGACTGGACCTCCTGTGAGCTGGAGCGTCCTGCCCACCGTGCTGCGAGACCCCTGAGCCGGGGCCCTGGACAGTCGTGCGCTCGTGCACGACCTCCCTATCGTCCAGTTACCCACACGCAGGCCCCGGGCCTACGGCGGCCGCTGCCCTAGCTGCGTCTGAGTCTGCGGTGATCATGCACATCCACGAGCACATCCGAATCCACACGCATGTCTGCGTCCTCTCTGTCCCTACCTGCGTCCCTGTCTACATAACGGGTACAGTGCTACCTGCTACAGTGCGCATCCCGGCGTTTTAAAAAAGTTCGCTTTGAAGTCCCCCTGTTTATATCGAGTCATAATCTTCTGAAAATACTTTGCCGCGATGATCTCTATCGTGGCGCCTCTCTTTTCTTGGCATGTGGACGGCACCTCTGCACACTCACGCTCACCGAGACTTCCGGCTCTCTTTAAACACCTCTTCGTCCCCAATACTAAAAGCGCCAGGCTGTGGCGGGAGGTTCGTCTGGTCTCCCCACTCCGTTCCAGGGCGCTGCTGCCTCCTCACGCGGCAGCAATGCCATCTGAGCTGGGCTGTGTTACAGGGGACCCCGGAGGTCTCTCGTCCCTAGATTCTGACCCGTGGCTTTGTCAGGGCGGCCGAAGAACCCTCTCTACTTCTTGGTGTATGTGTTGCGGGTGATGTTCAGAATGCCGTGACATTCATTAATTATGGTTGGCACTTAAAACCCAATATTACCTTTAGGATCCAATTAAATCAATGAACTTGGAACCAGGATGGATGTACCATTGATTAAAAAAAGTGTTCCCTGCCCCTACCCCCTGCCTCATTCCAGCCCCGAACGCTGGCAACCTTCTTCATACTGTGGTTTTATATATATGACATTATATTATAATATAATATGTATCGTTATATGTAATGTATAGTGTATTTTATATTATATATATTACATAATATATTCTTTTGCTAACAGCCATAGTTATTGTATATGTAATCTGATAAGTGCGATCCATATATATTTTACCTATATCTATATAATAATATAATATTATGAAAACAGCAGAATTTCTCCTGCTTTCCCCCGACTTTTCACATTTATATAATTAAAGTCTCTCCAGCTACATTGTTGTGAATTATAAATGAGATGTTTTCTCATTAAAGAAAACAGCTAAATGCATTTAGCTCACACATATAAAGTCGTATAAACAAAATCTATACCAGTGAACGTGAACTACTGGAGCATATTTGCCGACCGCGATAAGAGATACGACCCTTTATAACACAAGTCCTGCTTCATTTCGTGACTGGAAGGTAAGAAAATGTGTCACATTGAGGCGAAGGAGAAGATGAGGACCGATGCTGAGCGATGGTGATTTTCCCTCAAAGCGAACGGCGCACTGTAGCATTTCGTAGCCGTACACTTAAAACCACGTGTCTTGTTTCTAGTGCTAGGGTGCCAGCTGTAATTAGAGCGTTCTTGCACGTTTTTAGGGTACACACATTTCATGATACAATATATGTATTTGTTTTTGTCTGAAGAAATGAAAGCTAGAAAACCCCAAATCACACAGATCACATGTCACACAAATCACACAGATCACGTGGCTATGACGCGGCTGTGACGTGGGGTAAGCGAGTACATTGCCTTATGTCTTACTGGGTTCTGTACATTGTTGCGCGACCTCAGCTTCCCTTTCTGGTCAGAATGGGTGTGCTAACCCCGCCTCTCGTCACCATTCTAGGGAGTTGGGAGGCCGGATTGTAAGGCACAGTGAAGACCAAACTCATGTACCTTCAAACAAGTATCCTAAGACAAGCCAGATGTCTGAAGAAAAGGTTACATCTGGCCGAATTAGTTATAAAAATTGTTTTTAAAGCTGAACTCCTTGTAGTTCTTTATATCTACGTCCATCTCAAGTGTTTATACATATACCTTGGAGCTCACATGTGTTTGGAAAGATGCAGTCATTAAAAATGATAAAAATAAATGTGTGTTGAAAAAATTAAGAGACGTGTTGTTGTTTATAATAGTTATTTCTTCTCCACGGAAATAATACATGCTAGTAAGAACTTGAACTCGAAAAAACACCAGCTAATCCAAGATATTAGATTTGCGCATTTTTTTAAGTTGAGAAACACCACGATTGAGAAGTGCGTGTTTACTCAGGTGACCCCTTTTCACAGCATCTCCCTAACGCCTTTGCAGGTGGGACTGTCACCCGGCATTTCTTCCGGGCGCGCTGCTCCGCGGCGGGCACTCTGCGTCCCGGCGGGCGGGCGCGGAGCCCCGCTCGTGGCCCCAGGGCGCGCCGCGGGCCTGTCCCCCTGGTTGCCGCCCGGCGACCCCCTGGCTCGTGCAGTGCGGGCGCGGGGCCAACAGGTGGCACAAACGCATTTGACTTGCGCGGCGCGCCGCCCCCCGCATCCCGGCCGCCGCCGCCCCGGACCCCCGCCTGCCCCCGCCCTGCGGGCACGGTCCCTTCGGTTCCGGCTGGGCCCGGGTCAGGGGTCCGGACGGGGTCGGGGTCCGGGGCGAGATCCGGTCCGCGGCTGAGCCCAGGCGCCTCTCCGAGAGGCGCGCCCTCTGCTGGCCGCCGGGGGACTCGGCGGGCCAAGCGGGCGCCGCACTCCCTGCCTGCGGGGCTGGACAGGTGTGGAAATGGACAGGAGCGGGGCCGGCGGGGTTGGATGGGAGTCGGGCCGGAGCCGGGCATCTGCCCGGGCTGGCGGGGCTTGCGAAGCCGTGCTCGGGGGCTGTGCTTGGCCCGGGGCTGGGCAGGGCAGGGCAGGGGCTGAAGCCGAGCTGGACAGGGGCTCCGTAAGCCGGGCAGGGGCTGAGCCCCAGGAATTCCTTGCTGGAACCCCACCACAGGCCAAGGGAGCAGAGTGGAAAGGTGCTCATCATTCTATTATTGATTATTGGGGGACTAAGGTGAACAGCTTCCCAGTCTGTCGTCGTACAGGGAGCGTTGAAAACACAGCATCAGTAAAAGCCCTTCCCAGCACCCTCACACCTCCACCCCCGCACCCCCCTCTTTCTGGAGGGCTCCTGTCTGAGCCAGCATGCAAGAGGAAGGCAGGCTGTCACTCCGACGTTCCAACTCGTCGGAGAGGAGGCTCGCGTGAACCTGTTTTTAATGTGTCACATCACAAAGTCACTTCCCAGCAATAAGGTGTGAAGGGGTTACAGCCTCCCGCAGGTCCTCCAGGAGGCCGTGCAGCTGGAGTGACAGGCCCACTCACGCGCAGCCAGGCGGTGGGCCTGGGCGTCTAGTGCCCTAGCCCGCAATTTGTCACCTAGGAAGCCTCTATGATGGATTTTACCTCTGTCGTGGTCACTGTTAAGATGCCTGGCGTTCGGAGGGCACCTCATAGTTCACTGTGTCCCTTCCCGCCTGTCCCCGAAAGCCTGGCTTTGTGAGGGGTGCCCTTGGCCTTCCTGGATGTTGGGGGTCATGCAACCTTCCTCCTGAGCCCCTTCCAGGACGTTATGTTACCTGGTCCTGCGGGGTCTCACACATTTGGAGCATGTTCTGGCTGTTATGGTCAGAAACACCTTAGATCTGTTCCAGAGTAGAACTCTGACATCAGCCACCAGCTCGTGGGTAGTGAGCTTTGCCCTAGACCCACTGAAAGAGACAGGTAGACAGAGCCCACCATTGCTGATGGCCTGTTCCAGCTCAGGCACTGAGCTACCTGTTCACATGCAACTCAGGCTCCATATCTACTAAGATGGTTCTACTGCTGTCTCCCCGAGGCTTTAAGTGACGGCTTAGCTCGCCCAGAGCTGAGCGGAGCCACCAACCTGGGTATGTGCACACCGGAGACTGGCCACGCCCACAGGTTGGACATCCTCCCGTGGACACGAAAGGGAGGGGTCGGCCCTCATTAGCCTCACCTCGGGGTGCACAGGACCCAGGACACTTAAATCCCATCCTGTAGCCAGGAGTGGACCCCTTCCTCCATGGACTGTCCAGAGGTGGCTCTCCGGGGCCACTCCTGGCTGCTCGCTGACACCTCAGAGTCGCCTTTCAAGCCTGACCAGGGCTGGGGGTCCGGGAGAGGACCTGGACAGAAGCAGAGGTCATCGCCCCTGGTCCCAAGGTGCGGGCGAAGGCAGCTGTGCCGGGATGAAAGATCCATTCTGAGCATGTAGCATATAAGTCGTCAGAGACTAAAACATGACTCTCGATTCCATCTGCGCCAAAATTATAAGTGCTTTGTATTTTAACCCCAAATGACTGGATTTGGGGGAAAAGTGGGTGAATGGAATTTAAAGCGGGCAAAAGATTAAAATTTGAAATTTCAAATTTGCATTTAAATGTCTGGCTTTTTTAAGGATGAGAACTGAATGTGGTGCTTCGTGGAACGGTAGCTCAAGGCTCAGACGCCATCGTGGCTGAATGAGGATCTGCTGAACGGTGACCAGCACCTGGCTTTGTCTAAGGGGGCGAATTTATGAGGCTGACATTTTAAGAAGTCAAAGTTTTAGCTCATTTCAAAACCAGCGGAACGTATCTAAGACTGTGTTGCCTTCTGGTGGCAGTCCATCCAGACCCAGGTCTGACTTTGAAGTAGCGTTGACCTTTTAAAAGTCTCTGGAAAACGCAAGGCGGAGATGCTGGGGGGCAGCGCAGAGCCAGATCTTTCCCCTTTAATTGATGCCGTTTAAAAACGTTACGCAAAGAGTAGAAGATTAATTGCCAATTATTTTCGCAGACGGCGGTAAGGACACATGGCGACGGACGAGGGGAGGGAACCGTCGCCGCGGGGGGAGAAACCCAGAAGGCCCGACGCACTTCTGGAAAGCGGTCGGCCCCGCGGACAGCGAAGCCGCGCGAACTGGTCGAGCAGCGGCCGCAGCAGCAGTGGAAGTGCCAAGCGCCACCGCCCCGGCGACACGTCCGGCTCGTGGCGGCCGCTGGCGCTGGCGCTGGCGGTGGTGGCGGGAGCGGGGTCCTCTTGCGGCCGGGCGGTTGGTGGGCGTGTGGTCGGTTCTGCTCTAGGGAGAGCGTCTGGGCCGTGCTTATCGAGAACGCTTTACCCGGGCCCCGGAACGCGCCTTCTGGAAACAGAAACAGAAACGAGGACACGGGGGGAGTCAGCGGCGTTTACGTAACTCCATTTACGTAACTCCATTTACGTAACTCCATTTACGTAACTCGCATCGCAGTGTGACGTACGATGGGGAACTGGGAGCCACGCACTTGCGTAAGAGCCGCGCCACGCGGAACGAAACCTAGTCACCCAGAGAGTGAATACCCCAGGGACCCAGAAAGTGTTTCCGAGGCCGTTGGAAGACAGAGGTAATGAAGCGTGGGGACGATGTGAGGAAAACGGGATAGAAAATGGTATAAACAGAACAGTTATAAATTCGCAAAAAACATCTATTTCTTTCTCTCATCCATCCATCATCTCTATCTATCTAATCTACCTATCATCTATAATCTATCGTCTATATCATCATAGTCCGTGAGTTTTAATGGGTAGTTTAAAAAGATTTACTATCTCATATGTTCCAAACTTAGCTGAAGCTAGTGCTGCTTTTATAATCACAGAGTAGAATGAGGGTCCCACCGAGGAGCCGTCCGGCCCTTCGCGGGCGCGGGGGCAGCATTGTTCGCGAACGGAGCACGCCAGGCCCGCGGCTGACCCAGCGTCCTCCCCTGACAGGCAGCTGACACAGTCCCCGCGTGGGTGGCATCTCCCAGGATGCACGCGGGGGTGACGGGCAGGTCCCCGCCCGCCACCAGGGTTCTGCGCCGCCTCTGAGCACAGGGGTCCCTGGAAACAGCCGGATCCGTCCCAGAGCCGCAGGCCGGGTAACGCTTCCGAGAGGCCCGACTCCGAGGGGCACGGGGTGAGGACAGTGGCCGCCTGTGTGGAGAATCAGACCGGTGGTCATCTTCGGAGGGAGGACGACAAGCAGACGTGGCTGGCTGACTCGCGGAGCCGGCCTGTGTCGCAGGACGGTGGGGGCTGCCTTCCCTACGCGCGACGGGACTTGGGCGGGACACAGAAAACGAGCCCCTGGAGAAAGGCGACGGCGGGGAGGAAGCGGCGCCGCCATCCAGGCCCTGGCCACTGCCCGGCTCACTGGCTCCGGAATTCGCCCAGGTCACGAGGGCCAAATCCCCCAGGCAGTGGCCGCCCCCACCTCCGCCTGTCCCCAGGCAGTGGCCACCCCCACCTCTGCCTGTCCCCAGGCAGTGGCCGCCCCCACCTCTGCCTGTCCCCAGGCAGGGGCTGCCACCCCCTGCCCCGTGGACAAGCGGCAAAGCAGGGGGCCTGCTCTGGCAACAGCCGGGTCCCCCTGCAGTTCGGTGGGAAACTGAACCGTGAGCCAGGATGCAAACGAAGCGTGGGGCTTGGGGGAGGGATGGAGACACAATTAGAGAAAGATTGGAATCGGGTGTGTTAACGTTTAACCATGCTTTTCGTCCAACAGACTGTGCCTCGGAGGACCTCCCAGGGCCCAGTCTGGGCCCCTCCAGGAGTCAGCCCGCTTCTCACGCTGCAGGGGAGGGCAGCCAGGCCCGGAGGTGGCACACGCAGCACTGACCGCCTCTGACCTCAACAGGACCGGGGTGGGGATGCAAAGGAAGGCTCTGCCTCCCCCACCTCCCTGCCACCCCCACCGAAGTCCCAGCTGGCACCTGGAGGCAACCACACACAGCTAAGCGGTGGGATTATAACAATACACACCTGAAACGTTACATTGCCATTTGAAACAAGCGGATGCCCCAACTCGCTAACCTGGTAATGCCGAGTCCAGGCCCCTCCTTCCAGCATGGTTCCCTGGCGGGGTCCGGCAGACCGTACCCCCTGCTTTATACACGACCACGTTGTTCGTGGATTTCAGTTTAAGGCTGCGTTTCTTTCAAGCGGGCCAAGGACATAGAAACACTCGCCAAAGCACCCGACTGAAAGGAATCCTTCTTGATTCCTAAGAGATTGTTCCAATCTTTTACGGTGATCTCGTCCAATAGTAACGTCATCGTAATGGTCTGAAGTCAGTTTTCTTGCTGGCGTGTCTTCCCCAAGCCTTTAACTGAGTTTTCATTTTAAAAAAAATAACACTCTCTTCACATCCTTTGGATTATATTACATTTAATTAACTTACATAGTTATGATAAAATATGATTGACATAAGCACATTTTTGAAAAACTAAATATGCCTTTTCGAAAGCATGCAAGCCAGTGGTGTTGGCAGATGGACACACGTGCGAGACGGAGCCGCTTTCAGCGGGGCCGGGGGCTGGCGGGGGGTTCACAGAGGGACCGCCGAGCAAGGAGCTAGGTCTGAGAGCCGGGCGTGTGTAGGGGAGCCAAGTGTGGTGGCGGGTGGTGACCCTCCAAAGCACACGCCGAAACCCCGTGGCTTGGAATGAGACCTTATTGAGACAGAGCCTTTAGAGAGGTGATCAGGTCAGGACAAGGCCCCTGGCGTGGACTCGGATCCGGTAGGACTGGGCCTCCTCCAAGAAGGGGTGATGGGGCACAGAGGCAGACCTGCATGGCGGGAGAGGATGTGGGGGGCACTGGGGCCACACGTGGAGGTGGCGGATCCGAGTGGCGCCTCTACAGGGGAGGGATGCCAGACGTGGCTGGGAAGTGACATGAGCTAAGAGAGGACATGGGCTCCCCGCTCCCTCACAGCCTCAGTGGGGTCCTGCCCGCGACAGGTGACCTCCACGACCGGTGACCTCCACGACCGGCCGGAGGGGGAGGGGAGGCAGTCCTGCAGTCCGGGTGCCCTGACCCGCGGGCTCCTCTCCAGCCCCGCGGGCTGGGTTCCTGGGCCTCCTCTGCGCCTTGCGGGTGCCCGTCCTCACGCGAAGATCTCACTCGGTCTGGTGGCTCCAGTAGCGCTGATACGCCAACCGCCGCAGTCACCGCCCAGGTCCAGCCGCGCTCCGCAGAGCCACACGCGTACAGCTCGACACCCTTGCGTGTCGTGCTGACAAGCGTCGCAGACGCGGCGTGCCGGCCCCGAGTTCTTGGTTTCTCCTCCGAATCTGCTCCTCCTTAGGACTTAGGGGAGCAGCTGGGGGACACTGAGAGCCGGAGCCCAGGTGTCTGAGGCCGGCGCCCCCCAGAGGAGTCCCCCTCACTCAGGCGCGGGCTCCCATCGCCGCCGGTTCCAACCAGCTCCTCCGCCAGCGAGGAGCCTGCCGGCCGGGGAGCCCTGCGCATGCGCGGGGACCCAGTGAGCCAGACAGCCGGGCCGCGGAGCAGAGAGACGACCTGGGTACAAAAGAGAACTAACTCCGAAAACACCTTCCCTATTCTCGGAGAAAATTCAGGACGATACTGCATCTTAAAAATACCCGCTTGAGTCAGGACGCGGGGACCTTGGGCTAGAGAACAGTGTCCCGGAGAGCTGTAAGCCCGCCGAGGCCGAGGCCGCCGGCCTCCGTGCGCTCCCCTCCGCTCGCGACTGTGCCCCGCAGCCTCGTGCTTCGTGTCCCGACGCCATGACGCTGGCGAATCTGTGCCGAAGGGCTTCATCTGGGCGACAGAGCTGGCCGGCCAGCGGCAAGTCACAGACAGTTACCTCTCCGAGGAGCAGGCGCCTCACAGAGTCCGGTGGAAGTTTTTGTCTAATTCCTCTGATTTCCACCCACCTCGAGTGGGGTGACTTGGAAGCTGTCCTTTCACACGGTGTCCCAGAGGTCCCCGCCTGCTCACAATGTCGCCTGCACGTTGGACCAGTTGTTTATCTGTCTCTCCCTCTCTGACGCCCCTGCGGGACCTGGGACAGCCGCCTCTGCTTGATGCCTCGTCTCAGGCTGTGTATGCCCCTGGGACACCCAGCCTCAGACACCCATTAAAAGACCGTGAGCTCCGCGGAGCGGGTAGTAGGGGTGCAAATGTGTGGACACTCACTGATCGGGCTGCCGCAGCGGCCTTCCTACCTGACGATGCCCTCCAGAGGGTACGGCTCAGCACACTGAGGAATTAAGTCCCAGGATGACAAGACTGGACTGCAGAAGCCCAGGGGCACGGACGTGCCCAGGAGGGAAGTCCTGGGGAGAAAAATAATGACGGCGGGCCATTCCCCGGATTTGATGCTGTCCTCAAAACATCAGCTCTTACAGACAAGATAAAGCAGCGGCAAGGAAAAGAAGGCGATGAGCAGCTCTAGGAAAACCGAAAGGCCATAAATTACAGCATGCGATTCGGCCCCGCGATGAACGATGGGACACGTTCGTGACGCAAACTCGACTCACCGGGCTTCTGAGCCGTGAATCGCTCGGACGGAAATCAGAGAACACTTAATCGGACCGCGGGATAGAGCGCGAGCGCTGTCAGACCTGACGGAGTAGACGGGAAACACAGAGAGAATTTGGGCGGAGGAAGGGGGCGGCGATGAACCCACGGAGCTGGGGACGGGGGGAGTGTGGCTATCTTGCGAGGCGGGGAAACAGAGTCACTCGGTACTTGGTGGAACAGGGAGCAGAATTCGAACTGTGGGATCTAAAGTGACAAAAACATCAACACGGAAGCTAAAAGCAGCCAGACGCGGAGAGGGACAGGTCACGGAAGTGAGCTAAAGTTACATTTCCCAGGTAGGGTGTCTGTAGATGATAACAAAAATTGATATTTCAATAAATCGTGCTATAAAGATATCATTAAGAGATACAGAGGTAAAAGGAACCAGAAAAACTAATAGCAGACACAATTCGAAGTGGCCTTCCCCAGGGAATGTGTAGCTGGCCTTGGGGCTCTGTCGCTTTTTCACTATTTGATGTAAAAGTCGACATTCAGATATGCTGTTTTTGTAACAGTTTAAAAAAACAATTTAAATTTTGGTAATCCAGTAACCTACAAGGTAGCTTTTTCTTGCTTCCCTGTGCTGTTCATCTTAAAGCTAAATTTACTTTGTTGTTAATTGCCTGTCAGTCGAGTTTGCTCCCACCACTGACCCCCTTTTGTGATGGATAATTGAGAGCTGACTGTAAAGGGACAAGGAGCTTCAAATAACTGCCGTACAAGTGAATGACACATCATCACGACAGGAGAAGCGAATTCCCGATACAGAATATTTCCATGATGACATTTCCCCAGTGACACCCGCTTTTCAGTGACAAGGAGGCATCTAAAAGGGGAGTAAGTGGCTAACGGCGTGGTTGGTGACAGATCCTGCCCCGTCCGCTGTCACTGAAAGCCCCCTGTGCTGGAGCCCGCCTGCCGTGGGGACCCTGGCTCTTCCAGCGACAACTTTACATAATTAAACCCGACCGGAGTTACTGTCATCAGGACCATGTCTCCCGAGAACCCTGTTGTAACTCGGCGTCCTGCTCCGTCTTCGCTTCTAACAAATGAGGCGCTTTCGCCAACCTACGGGGAGAGGCAAACAAAAGGCTCCGCCACCCATCGGTCCCAGAGGAGGCCGGGAGCAGGAGCGGAGAGAAGCCCTGAGCTTTCAGTTTTGTGGCATGAAACTTAATGACATGTACCAGCACCCACATAACTTTGTAATTCCAGCGAGTGCCTTCTCCGAGGTAATTAATTGGGTGGAAACAACCATTTTTTTTTATCACCGGTAGGACAGTGCTTGCAAAGTTACAGAGTTACTGCTGGAAAACAACTCCGAGCTCCGGTACCCCAACTCCCCCGGTCCTGAGTCAGGGCCATCAGGGCCCACGGAGGCGAAATAAATCGTCCTCCCACCCCATCTCCGTGACGGCGAACAAGTCATTTGCATTATGTCACTGCAGCTGCTCGAAACTTTATTACTTGTTTAAAAATTGCATTGTTAGGGAGTCAGGCCAGGCATATGAAAATGGTTTACGCATTTAAATTATGCCTGTCCAAGCGGCTTAGCCATCACAACTGTCGTGATGCGATGAGCGAGGGTTTTTTCCCCTGTCACATAGTGTTTCGTATAGAAACGGTGAGCGGCAAATTGGACACATCGGACAGCCAGAGAACACTTTCTCCGAGAGGCAGTGCAGCCACGTCGTGCCGCACGTAGGCCTGGCAGCCCCGCAGACGCCCCGCCGGCCGGGTGCTGGGTCCCCCGTGAGCCCATCTCATAGCCGGGTCGGGACCCGAATCAGACAGCCGTGGTCTCCGGCACCTGCGGGAGGCGAAAGTGCATGTGGACGGGTTGAGAGTTCTGCGCATGCTCGAAGAGAGCGGCAGTAGCGTCCGGCATCCTGTTACCCAGAGCGGCTGCAGGGTCGCGCGTGCCCAGCCCGTGGCCACCCGGGGGAGCTGAGGGTGACACGCGGTGGACTTGGTGACACGCGGTGGACTTGGAGACACGCGAAGACTCGGATGCCGAGTTCTTGCTAAGTGCCCGGGTGACCCCCGCCTCCCCCTCCGCCCCCGCAGCCGCTGGACGGGATGTCGGGTGGGAACCGGGCCCATCGAGGCGGAAGCTGGCGCCAGGCAGGTGGCCCTGGGCCGGGGCGTTCGCAGAGCGCGCGGACCACGCGCGAGGCGCTCCCGTGAGGACGGGGCTTCGCGGCACCGCCCCTTCTCCTGGGAGCAGAACAGGACTGACCCTGTCGGAGGAAGGGCTGGAGATGAGTCTGCGTGAGCCCTTGGAGGTCGCCTCCTGCTCCCGCAAGACACGCACACGGGCGGGCAGCAGAGGCCCCTCCCGCTGCGGTGTGCACGGTCAACGCAAAGGCTGTGACGCCAGCGCCACCCAGAAAAGGTTCCTTTACTGTCTCACTGTTTAAAACAATGATCGCTTTCTACGTTTTTATTAAGGAAGGAATACGTGCTCTTTATAGAAAATTGAGAAAACACAGAAGTTGCTGAAACCAACATGTTTGAGAAACATCTGCCTGCAGTGTCCCTTTGGCTCATCCTAGTAAGAGCTTTGCGTCCAGGTTCGGAAGGCGTCATGAGACGCCCTGCTCCCCCGACTCTGCCCCGACGGCCGTGCTCCCTAAAAGCTTGAAATAACTCAGCGGGGAAACGTTCTGGCGTGTTTCTCTTTCTGGGTAATGAGAGCACTTAAACATTTATATCTGCTTTGAATTCACCTTTCGCCGCATCCTATTCGTTTCTACGTGTGGGATTCTCATTTTCCTTCTTAAATTAGTCTTTAATCGAAGTCGTTATTTTCTCTTTGAATGATGATTCAAGACTTGGTTCTTCATGTGTTAAATCCTACTTTAAACCATCAACTGTCAGGCGCGCGTCCCTGCCCAGGAGCCCGTGGTCAGCAGCACGCCCGTGTGAGGTCGGGGGGCAGGGGCGGCGGCAGGGGCGGCGGGTCGTGGCGGCCACGAGCATCCGGGGCCTTTATGTCCAGCAGACCCCACCTCCGCGCTGGGAAGCTCGGTGGGATCGAGGCTCACAGGGCTCTCTAACCGTCGGTGTCACACAGTCATACCCCGCACTGCCGGGGTCACATCTGGCCGAGGTGTCAATGGTGGGATTTCTCCTTTTCCCCTGATGTCATACGTATTTCATTTTCACTTTTAAAAACACTTTCAGGCATGCTCCTAATTAAAAAAAAAGTTTCACAAAACATTTTGCAGATCAAATTAATGTACTTTTCTCCACGTAGATAACTCCCCCCACCCCATCTGCTGTCTCTCCAAGTCTCGCTTTGGTCAAGTCATACTCCACATTTTAAGCCCATCTTTAAAAAAAAGGTGCTCCGCTTATGTGAGTAGACCACACAATTTATCACCCAGTCGGGACATTTTTAAAGGTGAGAGATTAATAAAGTCTGTCCCGCGGAACGGAGCAGAGAGGCAGAGGCGGCGGTGCAGGCGCGGAGCTGGCGTCCGGCCACCGAGTGCCCCGGTCACGTGGCGGGTGCGCCCACGCTCGGCGTGCACGCAGGGCCACTCCCCGGACAGCCGAAAGGCGGCAGCGCGTGTGTCCGTTCGGTCCACGACTTGGCGCAACACGTTCCCGCTGACTCCCGGCGCGGGACGCGACAGGGGCTGGGAAGCCCGCTTTGTCTCCAGCTGCTTCGTCTTCAGGAGCCGGTGGCAGCCCCGCCTGGAGTCAGAGGACTATGGAGGCGCGGCTGGGCGCCATCGCCCTGTCTGCCCTGGCAGTGGCCGGTGACAACGGGACAGGCATGTTGGGTGAAATCGGACATCGGATGGGTTCTGAGGGCCTTTTAAAAACAGAATGAAATCCTTCGAACATGGGAAGAGCTTGCTATGCTTCTCTTACGGGACAACTATTGGCCGAGTCGCGGGGCCCCGTCTGCAGCCGGGCTGTGGGTTACATGAGCGGCTGATTAGAGATGAAATGTCCTTGATTTCTACTGCAAATTTCTGAATCGGGGCGGCGATCCGACAGAGGAAAACAAACCGCTTGAAGAAACTGCCGCCTCCTCCTTCCATGTCTCCCGTGCATCACGTGGCCGTTTCCTTTCTGACTCTGGCTGAGGGCGACTGCGAGAGTCAGTGATATCGCGCGGCGGAATCGCCGGCCGGACCCCGGAGAGACATGTTTGAACTCGCCTGGGACCGCCAACGGGAGCGCTTTGTGCCCTGGGTGATTCTGGAAGGTTCACACCCAGGCTACGCCGGTGGCCTCCTCCGCCCTGCTCATAAAAGCGAGAGTGATAACCTGCCACAATGTGAGCAAAAGGCAGGCATTTAGCGTCATTTGCACTTGAAAAGCATTTTCATTTCTGGCACTTAACTAAATTATTTTCATTCGACCTATTTTTCGTTGTCTGTTTGGTGACTGGCAAACTATGCATTCAAATGGCCGGGCTGAGTTTCTGTCCTAAGTGCTGCCCGAATCATTCACAACCGATTCTACAGCTCAGGTAAGTTCTGGAAGACCGGCAAGGCAGGTGCGCTCTCAGACGAGGATTCTGCGTCCCCGTGCGGCTGAGCCAAGGGACTCAGGAAGCTGCTGCTGCGACCTTGGCCCCTCGCAGCTGGTGTGGGTGTCACTCCCGTCGCTCCTGCTTTCTGGGTCTGTCTCCCAAGTGCTCATCGATACTCCCCTTGGGCTGCAGAGACGATCAAATGAGACAACTCCCCACACGCGAACCGAATCACTGGTTCTGGCAACAGTCAGTGAAAACACAAATTCGAGAGAGTAACAGGAGCCCAGTTCACACACTGATAGGAAAATAATTACGGACAGGTTTGTTTTTAAAAATTAATAATATAGAAGATATAAAATATTAAAAGAGATATATCATAGTCAAGCATGGGACAGGGAAGAAGGAAGAATAATTTTCGTGTTAATATTTTCATTATGAGGAATGGTTTTTTTAAATGAAGGCGTTTCTCTTAATAAAACTGTCATTATACAAAAATATGGACAAATGCTAGGCTTCAGAACACTATTTAAGACAGGGACATCGAATGCATGTTGTGAAATTTTTGTATCAATCTCTTATCTGAGATAAGCCTTAATTACTGTAGGAAAATACGTATTTTCTTCAAATAATCAAATGATTGGTGTTAATGACACACACTAGCAATATCCTGGCGAATGAACGTGCTGAATATTCCTCATCGTCTGTGGTGTTTAATTTTAACACAGTGTAACAAGACCAGCTGTTTTCAAGAAGGACGGGAAATACAGCGGCGGGGGGTCGGAGCCCGGCGGTGCTTACTTCCGGGAGCTGTCACCGCAGCACTGGATCGGCACCAGCGCTGGCACCGACCGGTCCGGGTCCTGCCTGCCCCCTAAAGCAGGCGGGTATTTGACTCCCATCGAGGAGAACTATTGTCTCAGTGATTCTGCTAAAACACTGAGAGGAAGATCAGGAGAGAAAAACACCTTTTGTGGGATATTCTGACCCACAGTCAGTGGCAAGTGCCAAAGTTTGGGAAGACTCCCCGGAAAAGCGCACCCCCTTGGTGTCAAATCGCTTGTGAATTTCAGGGTCGGGTATGAAGTCGGAGAGGAGATTCCATAGAAATAAAACCGCGAACGCTCTGTTTTCTACCCCTTCCGAAATTGAAAGGAAAACCGTGAAGTCAGCTCAGAGCAATGAAAACGTAACCGCTTTATTCACTCAGATGCAGCCTGTGCCTGCACCAGGGAGAGCGCAGAGGACCCGCCGTTTCTAACGTGCGTTTCTTTTTTCTTGTGTTCTCTGGAGGGTGATTGGCTAGATCAGGTTTCTTAGGCCTTGGGTTTTTCTCGCATCTTTACACACCCCGCGTTTTTTGCAGTCTTCCCTCTACTCGCATGGGGATGGGTGTCACCTTGTTCTAGGCAGAGACGCAGCGAAGGTGAGAGGGCATTAGTCCAGGGCCCTCCCGGAACTGTGCTGGCAGCAGGAAGGACCTGGGGGTTCCGAGGGGACAGCCTCCTTCAGGGCCCCAGGGCCCTGCTGGAGGGCCCTGCGCCCTCACGCTGCCGGCCGCCGGCCGCCGTCACCGCGCCTGCTCGCGGTCTGCGCCCGCACCGCCCACGTCCCCTGCTCCCCTGCTCACTGTAGGCGTTTCTCCCCCCGCGCCTCCCTGGGCCGTTACTTCTGAGAGGGGACGTGGGGACCCGATGTGGTGAGTGGATGTTGATTTACATGACGCGTTTCGGTCACGAAGTCCCTGGACCTTCACAAGTCAGTCTGATGAGGCGGGCCTTTCGGGCTCACCAAGGCCATGGGCTTGTCTGCGGTGAGCTGGTGGCCCTGCCGTCCACGTTCTGGCCCTGGGTGACACCATCGCGGCGCCGTGTGCCCCGTGGAGCTCGGCAGGTCTCGTGTTCTGCTGCCTGTCCACGGTCCCCAGAGACAGGGTGGGGTGCGGAGGGACGCAGGGCGCCCCCGGCCCAGCGGGGGCTCCACGCGGATCCTTCAGGCCATGAGAGCAGCAGGCTAGATACGTGCTTGTGTTTATTTCGAGTTTAGGTGTAATGCCCTCGCTAGCGACACTCCTGTGTCACAGGTGCCGAGCGCTGACCTAGGTAACGCCGGCAGCGTTGAACGAGACGGGTCCCCGTGGAAGACCCGGGACGCAGTCACTGGAGACGCTTGGGGACTGAGCCTCCTCCCACAGCCATCGCGAACCCTGCAAATCCAGATTTAAGCCCCTGACTGCTCGGAGGCAGGGGGGCCACATAGCGTGGCCGCCCGCCGAGAGGGTCCGCGGGGTTGGGGTCTCCAGTTGCTCGGCTTCTTGGGGGCGGGAGCCCCGCTCCGCACGGCAGGGGCCCTGGAGCTCGGGAGAGAGTCACGGGCTCGGGGCGGGAGTCGGGGGAACGCGAGGTTCTACAAAGAGAGGAGAAGATCCCTAAGCGGACACTAAAAGGGACCCCGACGCTGCGTTTACGGTGGGCAGAAGCTGGCGACTCACCCTCAGACTCAGGGACGGGGGAGGGGACCCCATAGCTCCCCGCAAAGAAACCGCAGCCAGACCGGGAGCACAGGTGTGGACTTGGTAGCTGTCCACGGAAAGGAGGCGGAGTCAATCCATCGGGGCGGGGTCCACTCAATGATGCGGGGTCAACCCAACAGGGCAGAGTCAACCCGAAGGGGTGGAGCCAACCCATCGGGCGGGTCAAAACAAAGGGACGAAGTCCACTCAATGGTGCGGAGTCAACCCAACGGGGCGGAGTCAACCTAAAGGGGCGGAGTCAGCCCGACGGGGCGAACCCAACCCGACAGGGTGGAGTCAACTCAAAGGGGCAGAGTCCACTTAACCAGAAAGTGCGGAATTAGTATGAGGATAGAAAAATGTCAGTGTTATAGAATAGTGAATCTAGAAGTAGATCCATATTATTATAGTGTGTTTTTTGACAGAAGTGCTAAAGCAGTCCAATGGCCTCAGACTAGTGGGACATCTGTATGGGTAAAAACAAGTCTTTAATTCTATTTCTCAGCATATTCAAATATTAATTTGAGATTGATCACAGATTGATCACAGACTTGTGCTTAAAAGCTACATAATTTCTAGAGAAAAATTTAGGAGAATATCTTCATGGCCGGAGTGCGTACAGAGGTTCCCTGGAAAGAACGCCAAAAGCAAGAAACAAAGGAAAATCAGACAAAATCGTAACGCATCAAAATACAAATTGTTGCTGATCAAAATACATCACAGAGAAAATCAATAGGCAAGCCACAGACTGGGGGAAATGTCTGCATAACATATACCTGACAATGGACTAGTATCCAGAACAAATAAGAACATTCCAGAACAGAACAATAGAAGACAACACAACAAAAGAAGACAAACCTCTTGTAATGACACTGCATGATAATCACTTGGCCAGTAATTACGTGGAGAATGTTCAACATAATTTTTGATCAGGAACGTGCAAATTATGAGCATAATAAGATAACGCCACATAGACTTTAGAGTAGCAAAAATTAAAGAAAAAGACAACAATAAATGGAGAAGCAATTAGAACTCTCACGCAACGCTCGTGGTGGGCGGTGTCAAAACACACAGCCTCTTGGAAAAACGTTTTGCCAGTTCGGACAAAAAGTGACCATACCATTACTTTCGACATCAGTTACACTGCTAGATATTTACTCACGAGAAATAGAACTTCATTTTGACAAAAGGACTTGCACAAAAATGTTCACGGCAACTCTATTTATAATAGCTTCTAACTAAGAACTACCCAAATGTTCGTATAAAGGACAGTGGATAAACAGATGCCGTATCTTCACATGAAAAGCAGTAGAGAAAGCATCAGGCTGCTTATACAAGTGATGACGTGGATGGAAATGACAGGCGTCAGCCTGAGGGGGAGGAGTCAGAGAGACGAGCACGGACCCCAGGACGCGCCGTGCGAGGCTCTGGGACGGGTAGCACTAATCCGTGGTGACAAAAACCAGAAAAGTTTGCTTCGTGGTGGGGAGGGCTGACCATGAAGCAGAGAAGGGGATTTTTAGAGGTGATGAGAATGTTCAATATTTTTATGGGTTACATGGGTGCTTGCATCTGTCAAACCCCATCAAAATGTACACTTAGAATTTGTGCATTTCACTGTATGTAAATTCTAAGTACAAACAAAGAAAATGTGCAAATATCGAATTCCGGTTCGGGGCTTGCTTTTATCACGTCGGTGGGTTAACACACCTGGAACTGCTTTCTGTGTATGTTTGACTTCAGCCCATGAGTGAATAACCCGAGGATGATGGGAGCCAGGGTTTCTCCCTGGAGGAGAAGGGCATTCCACGTCTTGAAAAGGAAAATAGAATGTTCCCTGTGCTTTTGGATCAGGCTTAGAGGCATATCCGTGAATCCTGAGCTGATTTTGCAGGTGGGGAAACGCAGGCACATGTTCACGGACCTGTCTGTATCTGTGTCGGTGCCCGATCCTCTCCTGGCTGTTTTCTGAGAGTCTGAGGTGACAGCATGCCAGGAGCAACGAGCAGCCCACTGCCCAGACTTTGGTTTCTAATCACCTCCCCCCGAAAAGACATGGGGTGCCTGAATGGTAGACTGATCCCGACAGAGGCAGAGAGAGCTGGTTTTCCGGAAGGTAAGACTCACCCTCCAAATTTCGAGGCCTCCTCCGATCATGGATGACTTTGTGGCACATCGTCTCAAAACACAGTTGCCTAAAACAGCAGCTGATCCCCGTCGCCCGGTGTCTGGCTTACGCGCTGGCTTAGAAGGGTTTCTTCTGGGGTCTTTGATAAGATGGCACTTGGTCAACAGTTGGGGTTTTGAGATGCTTGTTGCAAAGCAATAAACATATTACCTTATAATTTTACTTCGCTGTGGAAATCAGGAAATGGACTTACAGTGGCTCAAAGGCACAAGCCTGGTGTTCCTCGCGTGGTGAGTGTCCCGGAGGGGAGCCTCGGCCAGTCCAGGCTGGGCATCCAGAGACGCGGTGAGTGGGCTCCAATCTCGTGCTGCTGGACTCCTGGCCAGTGGACAGTGGCCGGGCTGCAGGCCTCACATCCGTGCTCACGGGATGAGGAATGAGGAGGACTTGCCTGTGGCTTGTGCTGTCCTTCCCTGAGAAGTCACGGGGCTTCCAGGAAGCTGGCAGCTCCCCGCCACACCCCCATCCTGGCTATAACTGGAATCGTGAGGACCGTAGCTACAGGGCGTGCCGGGAAGCAGAGTGCTGGCCTCGAAGTTTTTAATGGGGACAGTGAAAAGGGAGGGGGAACGGGACGTGACGCTGCAGGAGTTGGAAACACCGGCCGAGGGCGCCATCCTTACCTGATCGTGGAAGAAAATAACGCTAATAATAATAGTCTCGATATTTCTAACAAAATTCATAATAAATGAAATGGGCACGTTGGAACAGGATGGCACATACGCGTCACCTGAGCGCCTCTGTCACCCTGCCCGGTGTCCTCGCCGGGCTGCCGTCACCCTCAGCGTGTCTTCAGCATCACACAACTAGCTCCCTGCGGCTTCGGTGCCAGCCGGGCCTCCCCCAGGCACGCGAGGCTTTTGCGAAGCGTTAGAGAAAGTTGTCACTGACGTCAAGGACTTAGAATCCAACTTCGGGCTCACGGGGGCTCAGAGAGGCAGGGCAAGGGCCCGCCTGCTCCGCCCCCACATAGCCGGGTCACTCCGTTCTCCTCCTAAAATTGTCCCTCACTCCTATGCCCCCAGCTCTTCTCTTCATTTACCAGGAGGAGAAAATGAAGTTAGACGAGCCGTGGGCCGTCGTCTGCAGCCGGCGTGAGCTGCACAGGTTTCTGATTTTGTCTTTTCGCTGGGCCTTGTTTCCTCTCCGTCTGTCTGTCTGTCTCTCTCGCCCTCCCTCTCCATCTGTCTGTCTGTCTCTCTCGCCCTCCCTCTCCTCTGTCTAGTGCCTGTCGACTTGTTGGCTCCCCTTGCAGCTGGAGGATACAAAGTTGCGAGGCCTTCCTCCTGCCCTTGCCTAAAAGCCAGTGATGTCACCCTCCTGGCCTCCCCCTGCCCCCCCCCACACTGTCCATTTCTTCTCCAGCTCCTTGCCCCCGAACTCGTCTTTGTTTTGGGTGAACGGCAGATCGTAAAACCTTGACATTAAAAACTCTCGTTATAACACATCACGAATGAAAAACCAAACCAAAACCACATTTAAGAAATACGGAATAGTTTTTAAGAGTCTATACATAGATTGCACTCTGATGCCTTGTGAGGCCGTACAAAGGGAAGCCTTCTTCCTCCCTCCCTCCTCCTTTTTCTTTCTTCTTCCTTCCATCCTCCTCCCTCCTCCCTCCCTTCCTTCCTTTTCTTTTCTTTCTCCTTTGGACAATTTACCATCTTATTTAATGCTGTTTCCACTACCTCTCCTCTGGCCCTGTTACCGATAACCCCAGTAAACGTCTTGAATTTTAGGGGAGGCTTGAGGAAATTTAGGGAGGCTTGAGCTCCATGCCCCGTTCGGAGGCAGGCGGGGCCGGGGCGCCCGGGTCCCACACCAGTTCGAGGCTCCGTCGCACCGGTGTTTGGACTGGCCCCGTCTCCCAGGCGAGGCGGTGACCCCGCAGGGCTGTGGGATGGACCCCGGGGAGCTGCGAGCTTCCACTGGCTCACCCTTGAGCGTCTTTCTCGGCTGATGTGGAAACTGTCTGGAGGATCATTTTCACCGAGAACCCAGCGTCCGCTGCGGAGCATGTCGAAGCCTGGAGGTCGCGGCTTCGTCCCAGCTGGTGCCGCTGCAGCTTCGCCTCCGATCTGTCTTCACTCCGCCCGGGGCGGCCTTACGGTCCCTCCACGTGGCCAGCGTCTCACCTGTTTAGATGTGGGTTTAAGAGATAAATGGACAGTGTCAGCAGCAGACAGTGCGTGAAGGCAGCGAAAGCCACATTTAAAAATAATTGCGACTTAGAAAAGATTAATTTCCTATTTTTTTCCTCCAAGTGGAAGTCTTTTCCACTCAGGACGTGTTGTTTTTTATGATCATTTTCTCCTTTTTAAAGAGAAAATCCTGCTATGTGAAATCGGCAGTTCAACGCATTTGTCTTATGTCGGCCTCTCCAGGAGTCAGCGCCCTGCCGCCTGCCGCCGGGCCCGGGGGCCTTGCCCAGCCAGGCCGAAGGGACCCGGTGGCACTTTGAACCCAGAGCTCCGAGCCGATGCCCAGCGGGCCGTCTGCGAGGCTGGGCGCCGCCCGGGGAAGCCCTGGCTGGTGCGGCCGCCCTGCCCTGCGCTGGCTTCCGCAGAGCCCAGAGGGCCTTCCCGGCTCCTGCCGCCGGCCTCCGAGCGCACCGCCTGCCCGGGCCGCGGAGGCCGCGCGAGGACCCTCTCCCATGTCCCCGCTGTCCCCTGCGGGGAGCATCTGGTGTCGTCTGTTTTCTCGGTTTGGCAGCATGCTCATGTCACGCACGTCCAAATTTGTTCAGCTTTGGGGAGTCAGGTGGGTTTGGTCTTCTCGACAAGTTTTAAAGCACATCCAGAGAGGGCTCATTTCTTCTTCCCCCCCCGCCCCCCCCAGCAGGAGAGGCGCCCTGGAGCCTCGCATCAGGGCAACTGGCTGCTCCCAGGCGTAGGGACACGGGCCTGGCACAGACGCTCATCCCCGGGGAAGTGACGCTCTGTGATGCTGGCCGGCCGAGCTGGTCCAGGACGGGCCACCCCTCCCTCCCTGACCGCCCTCTGAGCTCACCGAGGGCTCAGAGCTGGGGCTGGGGCCCCCAGCACACCCCCCACCAGAAGAGATGACCGGGCTGGGTAAAAAGCAAGTCTCAACCCGATGACTCTGCAATAAACACACTTTTAATATAAAGAAACCGAGAAGTTGAAAATCCATATAAAAAGATGTACGAAATAGAAAAATACTAGTTTTAAGATAAGTGGCGTGTCGATAAAAATACAACACAAATTAAACCGCAGACGAGACGAGGAGGAAGAGGGGGCGTGACGGAAGGGGTGACAAATCCTGGATGTGCACGCACTTAACAACGGAGCCTCAAGCACGTGGACCCCGACGTGACAGGGTGGAGGGGGCGCGACCAGCACCCCGCTCTCAGCAATTAGCAGGACGCGCCGACAGCAAATCAATAAAGATATGAAATACGCGAACAGCGCTATTAACCGCCTTCACCCGCCTGACAGATGAGAGCGCCCCCCGCCACGCGGGAGACGTGTCCCTGTTAAGAACATATGGGGCATTCGCCGAGAGAGACCCTATGCGGGGCCACAGAGCAAGTCTCGGTAAACGCAGAGGATTACGTGCGCACGGAATATGCGCTCTGGCCACGACGGGTGTCAACTAGGAATTCTTACAACTCAATAAGAGGACAAAAACAAAACCCACTACAATGGGCAGAATATTTGCAAAAGCGTTTTACAAAAGCAGCTGCAGGAATGCCAGTATGTACGCAGGAAAAGATCCCTAGTCGCGTGGAAATGTAAATTAAAACCATAGCGAGACACCTCTACACACCCAATAAGATGTCAAAAATGGAAGTGATGGGAGCATCAAGTGTTGGGGCGCAGCTGCAGCCCCCAGGTCTTGCTGGTGGCAGCGTGGAATGGAGCATCTGCCTTCGAATCCGGGTGAGCCGCCCCTGCCCAATTCGGAAGCACCTTCCAGATGATCTCGTCATTCTGCCCACGGAGATGTGCCTAAAAGCACTGAAAACGCGCATCATCACAAAGACTCACTCACGAATCTTCCTAAAAGCTTGTTTGTAATCATCAAACCCTGGAAACAACTCAAGTGTTTTCCAAGAGACGAATGAGCAAATTCTGATAGAGACATAAGTGAAATACTATTCAGCAATAAGAAGAAATGAACTGCTAATACAGGCTATAGAATGGCCGAACCTCGAAATTATGCTGTTTGAAAGAAGCCAGTCACAGAAGAGTAGACATAAGATTCTAGAAAATGCAGTGTAATAGTGGGACATCAGTCAGCCTGCGTCCCCCGGGGGCGGGAGTGCGGAGGTTGATGGGGGCGCTCCGGGGAGCTTCGACATGGCGGGTTGCGGTGATGGATACAGATGTATACATGTGTCCAAATCAAACAATCTGTGTACTTAAAAGTGGTAACATCTGCTGTATGTAAATCATACCTGGATATACTATAACTTTCATAAAGTTTTGTTTCCAATTTTAACGGGTCTGAATTAATGACAAGGACAGGCAGGCAGGTGTCCCTTAGCCTGAGGAAGTGGAGTTGGCCATGCTGGGCCGGCAACCAGGCGGCATCAGGTTGTTGGGGCCATGCTCTGCGACACAGCTCAGCCAACCGTCTATGCAGTTGTGTCAATAACTCAGAACTTGAAGACTCAGAAACCAAAAAAGAGTATTCAATACATTTTTTAGATTTTCCTCCTAAGAAAATGCCAAGTAGCGAAAAACCATCCACCAGCTTGCTCCTCGCTGCTCTTTCCTGGATTCCCAAAGCCTGGGGCGGGACCCCCACAGAGCTTCGCCTACCCACCCTTAGAAACACGGGTATGACCAAGATGACAGCTTTTTAAAGAGCAGAGGGCAAGACCGGAGGGTCGTCCCACGCCTCCAGTTCTAGCCTCTGCAGTAAGTCTTCCAGGTTCCCCGTGGGCCGAGGGTCAGGAGATGGCGATCGGACCCGGGTGTGGGCATTTCACAGGCAGGTGAATGTCGTGAGCTTCCCCTGCTGCACCCTGGAACCTGCCTGGGTCCCCCGCCCAAGGTTCCGACCTGGTGGGACACAGAGCAGGCCGGGTCCGGGGCGGCTGCCGGGGCCGTCAACGGTTTTGGAGGTAGGGACTCACCCTCCGTGACATCAGAATTTGGGGCAATTCCAAGTCGTAATCGTTCGCTTTTGAGCCCCCCGTTGGGGAAATGGGGTAACGTGTACGTGGGGCCCCTCCGATTATTCTCACGACCGTGAGGTGAATCTGCAGGTTGGCCAATGGACCTTTCAGTGAGAAGTGGGTATGGACAGCAAGGCGGGAAAGCTCCCCCTGAGCAGGTACGTCTCCCCGCTCCCTCCAGCCTCGCTTAGCCCCCACGGGCAGAGCCAAGCGCCCTTCCTGCCCAGTGCGCCATGCGCCCCCAAATCGGCGGGGGTCCCAGAAGCGGATCACCAAGGTCTGGAGGAGGCATGGAACACTTTGACCAACGGGGAGGGGGTTTAGTAACAGAAACGAGCAGGTCACTGGGGAATTTACTTTGGACAAAGGTTTATTTTTCTCCCTTGAGATCACTTCTCATTAAATTCCCTGAGTTCTAACACTTCCATTTAGGAGGCAGGCTCGGAAGAGCCACCCTCCACTGCAGTACTGACCACCTTAATGCTGCAGGCATTCTTCTCGTGGGCCCCCCCGCAGTTCCCAGCGGCCAGTGGCTGCCGACTCAAGGCCTTGGGCAGACAGCTGGGAGACCCTCGGAAGGAGTCACAGCCTGTTCCTTTAAGACCCTCCTGCGCCGGCTCAGCCAGGCCCTGCCGCCCGGACCACCGCTCGGGCGCCAGAGGATGTACTTAGGGGCAAGTGACAGTTTATCATCTACATCCAGCAGGTGATGATAAAACAACCAGTGCTCCAAGTTGGGGCGTGGGCGTTGCCACGTGGCAGCCGAGGAACGGTGCTCGCCAAGGAGGATGCTCACGCTCAGTGCCGGGGTGCCAGCAGGGCGGATGCTGACCCTCATTGTGGCCCCACTTAGCATACGGCTGTAGCCTCCCTGACCCCCCCATACACATGACTCTGGGGCGGGGTCCCCAAAGGCTCCCTCCTGGCCGCTACCTGCCTGTGACTGATTGACAGCCCTGGTGTGGCGCCTGCGTCATCTCCTTAGGACCGGTGAGCTGGGGGCGCTGCGCGTGGAGACGCTGCGCGTGGAGACGCTGCGCGTGGAGACGCTGCGCGTGGAGACGCTGCGCGTGGAGACGCCAGACAGAGCTGCGCACTTACCCTCAGGGCCTGGGCCTGCTGTCGGGCGCCGGGGCATCCCGGTGTCCGTGTGGCCTGCAGAGTGTACGGAAGGTGGGGACGAGGGCGCGTCGCACCACCTCGCGGTGCCAGTCACTGGTGCCGCCCAGGGCCCCGGAACCTCTCCTTCAGCCCCGGGCACCGCTAAGCCTTAAGGAACCCATCGGTCGCCTTGCTCATAGAATCTGCTCGATGAGCAAAGATGCTCAGAATTGATCCTCTTGTTTAGAGTAAGGCCAGACCCGGTGTTTCGCCTGGACCACTGTGGAAGTGAGAAATGTTCCCACATTTCCAGGCGGAGTGGGGCATGGGGCGCCCACGGACCATCCCAATGCCATTAAAAGCCCCACGACAAACCCTTGGTATCCTGCCTGTGGGTCCCGAAGCACCTGCTCACCTCTGTGTGGCCTGACCACACCCTCCTCTCTGCTTGTCCTGCCCAGAATGCACTGGCCACCCTGTCCTGAGTGTTGGTCCCCAGCCTAAGAGAAAGCGGCTTTTCCCCGAGAGAACACAAGTCCAGGGGTCCCAGAGCCGAATGCAGAGGTTGCGATCAGAGCGACCCCCTTCGTCTGGGGTCAACTGGCCATCGCTGCAGGACATTCTGTCGTGTATCTCGTGGACTCTCGCGGCTCATGGAGCTCGCCCCCCACCAGCTTCCGAAAGCGGGAAAGGGGCGAGTTCAGTGCGAGATGCTGCTCAGGACCGTCCAGGCAGAGGGAGTGTCCTGGTCACCGCCTCCCAGCCCCGCCACTGCGCGCCACGCTCACGCCCGCTGCTCCTGGGCCAGGAGTTTAACCGGCTGCGACGCTGGGATGCTGTCTCCGCTGCCTCGGGAGCCCGTCGTGAGGGTGCGTGAGTGACCCGAGCCGGCGCTGGGCGGAGCCTCGGACAGGGAGGCCCCAGCGATCCCCGAGCCCCGCCGCGGTCACTGTTCTGCCCACAACGTGGCGGGAGGAGCCTCGGAGGAGACGCCCAGGCTGGGCACCAGGCTTTCTTGCTGGACCTTTTTCTGGCAAAGGCTCCCTCTCTGTAAGGGAGGTTTGCTGAGCGGCTCCTGACAGCCCTGGGCTGCCGCTGGCGCGAGCGTCCTCGAGGCCTTTGTCCCGCCTTGCGGTGCGCGTCCATCTCCACGACACCGGGCATGGACCACCAGCTCACCACGCCGTCGCTCAGGGCGCCTCAGCGCGCGGCGTCGGGCGGCCCCGTAAAAATGCGCCCGGGGCTTTCGAGATGCTACCTTCTTCATTGCTAACGGAGTGTTCCAAGTGACCCCGACGCGGTGTCCAGGCCCCATGTGCCGGCTCCACTTACCCCATTTATCCAAGCCGGGCTTTCCTTGTTCTGATGTCACCAGCCCTCGGAGTACGAATGGCAGGGGACCCACAGCCAGCGGGAGACGGTGTGGTCGCTGCCGTCCTCGCCCCACAAACCTCTCCCGCGGGGCCAGGCCTGTGGCCCTCTGTCCCCGGCGCTCTGGGCTGCGCGCCCCCGCTTTGGGGCGGAGATGTGAGGAGGCGCCTGCGGGCCCCTGGTGAGCCCCTGGTGAGCCCCTGGTGAGTCCCCGTGCCCTGGCTTGCCCTCTCGGAGCGACCCTGGGCGGCGTGTGCAGGCTCCTGCTGGCCTCCAGGGGACCAGAGGCCACGTGGAGAAGAGACGGTGCCTGGAGACCAGCCACACTCAGCACCAGGGACCCACTGGCTGAGAAAAGCCCCAGGCGGCTGCCCGCAGAGGCCAGCAGTGGAGGGGCCCAGCCACTCACCCTGAGACGTAAACGTGCTTTGCCTGGAGCCACCAAGCTCTGTGGTGGTTTGCTATGAACGACCGAAGATTGCTCAGCCCACATCCGAGCCAAGTCAGTGTAGGTCGGCGTGTTCCACCGAACATGAGTTTCAGTGTGTGTGTGTGTGTGTGTGTGTGCGTGCGCGTGTGTGGCCATTATGTAGGGTATATGCATGAAAAATCTGAACAACATTCCAAAATTAATTGAAAGTATAAGTGAATTACGTCTACTTTGGCTGGTTTTCATGTGATTTTAGCTACGAATCATAACCATGAGCAAAGGAAAGTCAGACTGTGCGTCGGCGTTTTGGGAAGGCCCGAGTCGGCCTTTCATCCTTAACCGCTGAAGCCGGCACAGGGCTCCGAGGCTGCTTTGGCACCAGGAGGGCGGAGGCTGTCACTCTGGCAGCTGAGCTTCCGCAGCAGAGCGTGCTCGCAGCCAGAGGACAGGGAATCTTCGTTAAGGCCACGTCTTAGCAGACGATTGAAATTGCCTTTGTTCTAAGAACTTGGGATGCTGTGTGTTTCTCTCACTGAAAAACTGCCTTGGCCGCAACCGGGAGTGTCAACAGTCCCTGTTTGTCGCAAGTTTCAACCTGCTGCCACGCTGAGGGGCAGTGTAAAACCTCTTCGTCCTGAGAGTCTGTAATGCCTAGAGGTTACGGTTCATCAGTTTTCATCTTCTAATTGATAGAAAAAATGTACAGTTAAGCTGCTGATTTATTTGCATTTCTTACTCCAAAGCAACTGATTCAACTGAAACAAAGGTCCATTGTGAAAATCCCACTTAGGGTGACAAGTAGAATGTCGGTATTTGCTTCATCAGCATTTTTCTGAGTTAGCAAACGCTACCACATGCCGTGACCAGACACTGGTGTGGCGTGGGCGGCGCGGGAGGTGGCAGCGGCCGGGGACCGCAGTGGGCTTTAGTGCTAACACCTAACAAGGTAACAGTCACAAAGCCTGGAATTTAATTTACAGAAGTTACTGGACGGTCAAAGGAATAGGAAACATGACCCACAATTAGGAGAGAAATGAGCAATAGGAGCGGGAGGAATGGCAGACGCTGGGAATGAGAGGAAGGACCTCGAGGGCAGTGAGAAGCTGCCCGAGCGCCTCGGAAAGGAGAGGAAAATGCGTCGCTGATCGGACCTCACTAGGTGAGATAGCAAGTTACAAAATCAACGTCTTGAACAGAACATTTAGATATGAAAAGCACAATATCTGAAATCAAAAACGCGTGGAACGGCACCAATAGCAGAGCAGTGACAGGTGCTTCTAGAAGGGCAGTTTAGCCAAATCCAAAAGAGCAAGAGGAAGTATTTTCACAGGAAAAATGAGCAGAGCGTTAATAAGCTGGGGGAAAATATTACGCAACTTAAAATCCACACGATAATGGAGATTGCCACGAAATGTCTTGAACGTATGACTGCAAATTTTCCAAATTCTAAAAAATATAAACCCACAGATGAAAGCAGCTCAGGCAAAAAATACGAAACAGGACTTTTCAAAGCACGGCGAAGAACAGTGACCCCGGGGATGTGGGGAACAAAGGAGGGGACCCCAAGCTCGTCTCAGCTCGCCGGTGAGAGCGTTTCTGTTGTGTCGCAGGGGGGGGGCGGGGGGAGCCCGGTAGAGCACCCGAGAGGACAGAGCGCCAGAGCGAGAGCTCTCTGCAGACACCGAGTCGCCCTCGAGTAGTGTAAGGACAGTGAGCCAAATCACGACAAGAGCAGAAGTGTTAGGACAGCAGTGAAGATGGGGGGTAAAGTCTACACGGCCCAAAGAGCGGAAGAAGCCGCGCCTGTCCCCAGCAGGCAGAAGAGCCTGCGAGTCACAGCATGCGGGCCGAGCGTTCACCGCAGCGTGCTCGCACCAGTGCGGGACCGCCGGCCTGGCCCGAGCGCTGCTCCAGGTGTGCTGGTCAGTCTCAAAGGACGACCCAAAGGGATGAAACTTTCAGAGGAATTTAACGTGGTTTCAGAGCAAAGTCCAAGAGGGTTTTTAGCAATTCAGAAATGTCCAGCACCCAAGAAGCTACCATTTATAATATCTGCATCCAAGGGAAGTCGCCAGGCGTGCAAAAGAAGCAGATACGTTCAGCCCATAATGAGGAGAGAAATTAATCAAAACAGAAGAGACGCAGATGTTAGAATTAGTAGGCGGGACATTAACCGCTTCCAACTGTATTCTAGTTGTTCATAAGTCAAGGAATCTTTTAGATGTGAAAAGTAAAATGTCTCAGGTGAAAACAACGTGGGGGCGGCAGCAGAGCAGGCATTTCAGAGGAAAAGGCCTGTGAACTTCGAGGCAGCAGCTGAAAGCATCTGAAATGAAACGGACAGCACAACAAATTTAAAACAGTGAGAGCAACAGAGCGTTAGTAAACTCCGGGAAAATTCGAGCAGCATAAGAGACGTGGACTGTTGGCCTAACACGCGAGCCCGGTAGACCTGGAGTCCATGAAGGAGAAAGGAATGGGAGGTGGAAAAGTGATTTCAAGAAATCGTTCACCAAAATGTTTCGAATGTCAAAAAAAGTAAGCGTCAGGTTTTAAGAAGCTCCACAGACTACGATCACAAGAAACGTGAGGAAAACTGCACAGGCCGCATCAAAAATCATGATGCTCTATAGCAGGGATAAAGGGGAGGTCTTAACGGCAGCCAACCAAAGCTGCAAGCAAGAAGATGAATAATTCAGCATCATTAAGGCCCGGAAAGAAAAAGAAAGCAATCTATTTCTATAGCGAGCAAAAATATCTGTTGAAATAAAGATGAAATAAAGTTTCAGACATAAAAAAAAAAAAAGCTGAAAAATTCACCACAAGCAGATTTGAAATGCGAACAGGGTTCCAGTACATCCTTCAGAGAGTAGAAAATGACATCGGATGGCAATGTGTCCACGTGAAGTAATGAAGAACACGAGATGGCGATGATTAATGCGTGAGAACTATTTAAACCAAAATAATGGAAATCTATGTGGGTTGACAAAATATATGAGTAAAATACATGAAAACGATAGGACAAAGTTTGCAAGGCGAGCAACGGGAGTATTCTCTTGTAAGGTTCTTACACGGTAAGTGGTATAATATAACTCGAAGGTAGACTATATACCAATGGTAAATTGTATACTAAGCACTCCGACGGCACAGATCAAAACAAAATAGTAAAAGTTACAGCCAATAAGCAAACGAAGGAGGCAACATAAATCTTCAAGAATTTGTTTAATTCAAAAGAAGGCATGAAAAGGAACATGAAGAGAATGAACACAACAGATGGGATAGGGAGAAATTAAATAGAAGATAGATTTAAACCCAATTATGTTAATAATCATATTCAGTGTAAATCTTCTCAATATCCTAATTAAAATGCAACGATTATGTGGTTGAATAAAGGAAGACTCAAATACCTGCTCTCTAGAAGAAACCATTTGAAATACAAAGACGCATATAGGTTAAGAGTTAAAGTATGTAAAGGTATCCCATAATCACAATGAAAAAAATTAACACTGTAGTGGCTATCCCGGCTCAGACAAAGTTGATTCAGAGCAAAGAACATTATTACTTCATGACGATAAAAGCATCGACTTATCAGAAGAATATACAAGAATATAAACGTCTGCATATACTAACCGTGCTTCAAACTAGATGAGTCAAAGGCTATGAGACTGTGTAAGGGAACAGACAAACCCACAAGTATAGGCAAAAGCTTCAATGCTGCTCTCTCGATAGTCGATAGCAAAGGTAGACAGATTATCTATGAGGATGGAGACGATTTGAAAAATGCTATAATTTAATGTACCTAATTTATATTTCCAGAACGCTCCACAAAACAATAGCAGAAGACACATTTTTCTCAAGCAGACAAGATATTTACCAAGGTCTTGGACATAAAACTAGTCTCAATAATTTAAAAATGATTCCAGTCATGCGAAGTATCTTCTCTATAGCAGAATTAACTCTTGAAAATTCCCAAATGTTTAGAAAGTAAATGATACCCTTCTATACAGCCCACGGGCTACAGAAGAGATCAAAAGGAAAATTGGAAAATATTTTGAACTGGGAGAAAGTGAAACCACAACATGCCAAAGTTTTTGGATGAAGGAAAAATAGGACATTGTAAAATTAGGATGCAGGATGAGATGCTTATGTGAAGGAAAGAAGGTCTCGCATCGCAGGCCAGCCTTTATGGTAAGGAACAAGCGAAAGATCGAGTCAAACCAAAAGTAAGTATAAGAACGAGAACAGCAACAACATAAACAAACAGAAGAACTCAACAATTTAAAACAGAAAAACGAGACATTTAAATGAAACCAAGAACGGTTCTTTGAGAAAGACAGTGAGATTGGTAAACTTCAGTCCAGTTGATTAGGGAAATAAAGAGAAGACGCACATGCCCGGTTCGGGAATGAGACATTTAGATCCGACAGATATTAACAGAACAAGACGGAATATTATAGAACAATTTCTTCCAATAGAATTTACAGCTTAGATTAAATGAAAAAGAAATTCTGGAGAGTCACAAACTATCAAATCTCATTCTAGAACAGGTCATCTGAAGAGCCCTAAAAGAGGGAAACTCCTGATCCAGGTGGCTTCACATTCAAATTCTACCAAGGATTTAAAGGAGTGAAAATACCAATCCTACAACGAGACCGTTGCAGAAGATCTAAGAGGCAGCACTTTGGAACTCCGTCTGCGAGGCCAGCATTAACCTCACCCTGAAGCCTGACAGCGACGTCATAAGTAAATAAAACTACAGACCCGTAATCTTCATGAATGAAGATGCAAAAATCTTAAACGCAATTTTAGCCAATTGAATCCAGCAATAACTAAAAAGGATAATAAATCCCAACAAAGTGCTGCTTATTCTAGGAATTTAAGGTTGGTTTAACATTAAAAATATTAATAAATGTATTTCATCATCTCGGCACACTATAAAAGATAAGGTCATGTGATCCTCTCAATGCATGGCCAACTTTTTTTTTTTTTTGGATAAAAATCAACGACAATTACTGATAAAAACTCACAGCAAACGAGGAGTGGAAGGTAACTTCCTCCAACTGATATAGAGCACATATAATAATAATGATGCTAAAATAACAACAATAATAAACCAAACAAAAAGCTATACTTATATTCGGTGATGAGCACAGAATACTTTCCCGTGAAATCGGCGACCAGACGAGGAAGTTCTCCTCTGCCACCTCTATCGATGCTGGATTGTCCAACCAGCTTAGTAAGTGAAAACACAAAAGTCAAACAGAAGAAAACAGGTAAAAGGCACCCTGGCTGGACGTGATGAAGTAAAACTGTTTTTCTAATCGGATGACATAATCTTCTGGGCAAGAAATTCTACAGAGTGTATGAAAAAGCTGCAGAAACTCATAAGTGGATTTAGCAGATTGCAAGATACGATGCCAATCAATGTGCAAATATCAATCATCTTCCTATATCTTCGTGATGAATTATTGGAAATTGAAATAAAAAATTACCATTTACGATGGAATCTGACCAAAATGTGCCAGACGCAGATACTAAAAACCACAAAGCATCGCCAAGGGCAATGAAGGAATCAGGCGCAGACGTGGTCGTGCTCGTGGGTGCCGGGATCCGATATTTATTTTTGTACCAATTGGCAAACTTATGCTAAAGTTAATTTCGATTGCAAAGGGTTTTGGGTTATTAAGACAACTTCGAAAGTAAAGAACAAAGCTGGAGGCCGAGGCCGAGCTTCCCCAGACTTGAAGCTGCAGCGAACAGGGGCGCGTGATTGGTGCCGGGTTAGAAACGAGATAGGCGGGCTGGGCGAGTCCAGCAGGTGCCGCCGGCACATGCGAAGGGCAGGCACGCAAGGAATTTAGCAGAGGAACACGGGGCTCCTGGAGAAGGGTGCTGGACGACGGGACCTCCACGTGCGACGTGTAGACTCTGACCCACACGCGATACAGACGTGGACCACAGACGTACACGTAGAGCCCAAGCCTATGAAAAGTTTTAGAGGGAGCCATCGGAGAAAATCTGTGCGACTTTGAGTTAGGCAGATTTCCTAAATATGACATTAAAAGCATGGTCTGTAAAAGCGAAAATTTGATAAATCTGACTTCAGAAAAACTAAAACATCTGTGCTTTAAAAGATACCGATAGGACAATGAAAAGAAGCCATTGACTGGGGAAATATTTGCTAATCTTATATTGACAGAGGACTCGCATGCGGAATACGTAAATAACTCTCAAAACTGTAAAATGAAAACAACCCAATTAAAAGTGGACAGATTTCAACAGATGCTTCCTCATGGAAGAGGTATAAGTGGCCAGTAAGCCCCCGATAAGATGATCGACTCCGTTAGACACTAAGGACATGCAGGTAGAACCGCGAGGTGCCAGCAGCCAGCTACTGACCGGCGGGTGAGGACAAAGGGGACCCCTGTGCCCGGGGCGCTCGCCCGGCACCGGGGAGCAGAGCGAACGGCCGCTCTGGAAAACGCTTCTGCAGCCGGCGCGCTTTGCTACTATTTGTTTCTGGTTTAACTACGGACGATGAGAGGCTGTCGCGAGATTATAAAAACGTCTTCATGGAAACTGGAGAAAGCACCTCGGTGGCGGGGCCGTGGGCGGCGCTGCGCCGTGTGGCAGCTCTGTTCCGCCTCCGCTGGCTACTCCCATGTCACCTTCATTTGCTATAGAAATTCCCGTGCTCCCCTTGACTCGCTGGACGGGCGGCTTGCGCCTCTGTCTGCAGCACAAGCCAGGCCAGGCCCGTGGGCTGGCTAAGCAGCCCGCAGGCGCTCCTGTCCCTAGGCACCCTGTCCCTAGGCACCCTGTCCAAAGCGCGGTTTTTCAAAGGGGCCACATTCTGTCCTTGAAAGAAAAGTGTAGTAACGTTGCACCCAGAGAGAAATGAGCTCTGGCCTGGGCCGGGGCATTTCTAGGGGGTCCTGCACGTGGTGGAACCTGGAGCACCTGGTCCCCGTCAGCCATGCGAGGAGCTCCAGCAGGGCACTTCCAAGTCCTGGGCGTGGCCTGGGCTTTTTGCCTCTGTCGACTTGTTAGTTTGTTTTCCATTAACCAGGTGAAATATCACGTTAGGAAGAATTCTGAATGGCAGGTGGAGTCTAAAGGCGACGCTGTGTTTGGCCGGATGTCCAAACACACAACGGGTAAGTCTACCCCTTGCCGGCTGAACCGAATGTCACTATGTGTCTCCCGGTGTTTCTTTGGTGGGTGCATTAGTGGGATGTGGTCATCAGATGACTCTAAGCACCTGAGACCTGGGGTGTCAGAGCGATCCCCCCCCAACATCAGACAAAACAATAAACCCTGATAATGGGTTCAGGTTCTCTTTTGTTGGGTCGAGAGAGGAAAATATGTTCCAGCAGATTGCCCATTAGTTTTGCAGTCTTCCAACTGAATGCCCACTTGAGCAAATATCTGTGACCTTCCTGTGACCTTGATGGCAGAAGCATCTCCCGCAGCTCCCACGGGTGACAGGTGACTGCGGTCACGCTGAGACCACAGCATCACTCGAAGTGTTTCCTACTGGATGCCCTTCCTCTCAAGTCCTGCCTCTGCCCAGGTGGGGACGGGCGACACGCAGAGCCATGTGCGGCCGAGCGTTTCTTTCTTTAATGAAGCCCAGGACCGGTCCGAGGCCGGGGAGGAGGACTCGCCTTTGCTCCCGCTCTCCGCAGGCCGGTGGTCGGCAGAGACTGCGGATCTGCGGGGTGACATCTCTATGCTTTTGCCTGACAAATCTGTGCGCTGGCTTGTAAAAAAATCAATACTGTTTTTCCCTGGTACTTTCTCCACAGGTGAGTTGATGGATTATCTCACGTCTTCCCAGTCCCCCCACCCCCGCCCCAATTTCGTTATCACTTTGTTCCTCTTGCTTTAGGGTTGAGCATCTGATGACATCTCAGTAGGATGACACCAGAAGAGGTTCCCGACCTTATCCCCCGGCGACCATGTCCCTGCTGACTGACTGCAGCCTGGGCTCTAAAGCGGGGTCTGGGTCTCCCGGGATCTGCTGGCTGATTTGTGAGGCGTGTTACCGAGGTCCCCTGGAGCCAAAAGGAGAGCGCGACGGAGGCCTGGCTTTTCTGCCGTAGGCGGCCCCGTGCACTGTGTGCAAGAAGATGTCCCGCGGTTCCATCAAGCCGCCTTTGGAAAAGCGATTCACTGTCCCTGAGCCCGGCGGGTGGGGGAGGGGTTCTGGGAGGTGAAGCTAGGAACCTGCTTATTTGGCAGGAAGATCATATTAGTGAGGACAGTGGGGGTTTCCCCCCGCTCCGGGTAATTTGTGACTGTCTAACGGGTCCTCACCCCCACCCTTCCGGGGACGGTGGCGGATTCGGAGCTGAGCCCTGGACCACTGCGCGCGGGGACGGCCGGTCGCTGCAGAGGGCTGGGCGTGGCAACGTCGGAGCCGGAACGCGGGTTTGCTCACCCGAAGCGGGGGGCTTCCCTGCTCTCGGTCCTCGGAATGACGAAGCCCATTGTCGTCTCCCAGGCGGGGTAAGGATGGCAGTTCCCGGCGGCGGGCACCCCGCCGTTTAAGTCCCCGCTCCCGAGTTCACTGCTGAAGAGCCTGAGGGTCAAGTCGCAGGGCCGGGTGACCTCGTCCCTCTCCCGTCTCGCTGTCTCTGCCTCCTTCCCGTCCCCTGGCCCCGCTCTTGAACTTTAAACGTGCTTGTCTTCGTTCGACATTTAACCACTGACCAGAGGCTGAATTGGGTGGGGTATTTATTATAAAGGTATTTGCAAATGACCACAGGGAGCAGGGTTCTCAGTGGAAAATGCCAGCGGTCTGGGCGAGGAGTCTGTTTTAGGATTTTAAGTGTATTTAAAATCTGACACCTTCTCCTCCAAGATGTCGCTCTCTCTGGTTGCTCGGAACGTGCAGTGACAGGCAAGACACTGTCCCTTGGGCTGGAGTAACCGTGGGCCCCAGTGGGGCCCACACTCCTGGTGAGGGCGACCCCGTGCACCTCACACCCGAGGCCTCTCTGATTTCTGGGCCTGTGTCTTTTCCAGCCATTCCACAAATGCTTCACTTTAAAAGCAGGATCTTCAAGCTCATGTCACTAAGTTATCCGTTTATTTAAACAAAAGTCGGTGTTTCCACTGTGCTCACGGAACAAGGTCCCGCCATGCCGGGGGCCACCTCCGCGTCCCGAGAAGGCGCCCCCCGCCCCCACAGGATTCCTTATTTTAACTGCTGGACACTGCAAGCGTGTCCCAGAGTCACGCCTGGACGGCTTTGCATCTCCAGGTACTTCAGCGGGTCGCACGCCCTGGCGCCTGCGTTTTGGCTCCTGATGCACGGAGACCAAGGACCTGCGCGCCCCTGGGCGGAGCCCGCGCCCCTCCTTCCGGCGGGAACGTGGACGCCGCGCTGGGGCCGTCACAGGCCGCCTGTCCCGTCCTAGGCGAGCCGAGTCTCTGATCCCTCTCTTCCGCAAGTGAACGCGGGCTTCCCTTCCGACACCCGGGGGCTCCCCGCTCCTGCCCGCCCAGGTGTACCCCCAACCCTCTGTGCACGTGGACCTCTGTCCCGCCCAGCCCCCTGACTGGGGGCCACGTGCTCAAAAGTCGCTGATGTCTAGATTTCCAGATCTGTTGCCCTGGAAATCACACCGAGACCGGGAGAAGGGGCTGGGCCCAGTCACAAGGGGCGAGGGGGCGGGGGATGGCGGGCTAGGGGGCCACGGGGGCGGGTGACGGCGGGCTGGGGGTGTCTCCAGAGCTTCGCAGAGTCTCGGCCCTCCAAACACGTGGCTCTCCAACGTCCCTGCCTTTCAGCCCCGAATCGGGAGAAAAAGCTGCACCCTCCAGGTTCCCTTATGTTTCAGAGCACACGGGAGAGTGTGACAGCCCCCGAGTCCCCATGTCCAAGGCCGCCTAGGGCCGAGCTGTGTCCCTGGCCTGAACCGAGCCACACCGGCAGGGAGGGGACTCCCGACAAGTCCGTGGAGGGGACTTACAGATGGAACTTCTCGCGAGTGTTTTGTCTCTGTTGCATTTCTGCTGAAAAAGGGGTGAGGACTTTTGTGTTTTATTTTAGTAATTTTTTAAAAATTTCCTTTTCTTAGAGCTAAGCTCGAAGCCAAAGAAACTGGAGTAACTGGTTAACATATAATAATTTAAAAATTACCTACTTCTTATAAAAGCAGGACCCCTTGGCCCTGCGGAGCGAGTCCCAGCCTGTGGCTCTCACAGGATGGGAGCAAGGGTGCCTGTGAGTGTCTGTGGGTGCCCGTGGGTGTCGTGGGTGTTGTGGATGCCCATGTGTGTCTGTGGGCATAACGAACTGGGTGCGTGGTGTCCGTGGATGTCTGTGGGTGCCCATGGGTGTCATGGGTATCTGTGGTGTCATGGGTATCTGAGGGTGTCCTTAGGTGTCGTGGGTGTCTGTGGAGTATCCGTGGGTGTCATGGATGCCCGGTAGGTGTGGATACCTGTGGGTGGTGCCCGTGGATGTCCCATGGGTGTCGTGGATTTCTGTGGGTGCCCGTGGGTGTCCGTGGGTGTCCGTGGGTGTCCACGTAGGGACAGCTCGTCCAGGTGTCCCCCCCGTGTGCAGTATGCTGGCAGTCTGGGGATTCCTGGAGCAGCTGCGGCCACGTGGTGGACTGGGGGGCGGGGTAGGGGGGATAGAGCGTCTCTGGGCTGCTTTGCCACCTGCTTGGTCATTGAGACCTGCTTCCTGAAGCTTCGGGATTCCGAGCTGGTGAGGTCACAGAGGGCCCCACCTCCCGGCACACACACAGGCCATCTCCCTGGCTCCTTGCCAGAACCATAGAGCCGAAATCATGTTTATTTTAAAGACAAGA
>NW_024351073.1:25503022-25505825 GCF_902729225.1 Pteropus medius | reverse complement strand
TTCCCTGCTCTCGGTCCTCGGAATGACGAAGCCCATTGTCGTCTCCCAGGCGGGGTAAGGATGGCAGTTCCCGGCGGCGGGCACCCCGCCGTTTAAGTCCCCGCTCCCGAGTTCACTGCTGAAGAGCCTGAGGGTCAAGTCGCAGGGCCGGGTGACCTCGTCCCTCTCCCGTCTCGCTGTCTCTGCCTCCTTCCCGTCCCCTGGCCCCGCTCTTGAACTTTAAACGTGCTTGTCTTCGTTCGACATTTAACCACTGACCAGAGGCTGAATTGGGTGGGGTATTTATTATAAAGGTATTTGCAAATGACCACAGGGAGCAGGGTTCTCAGTGGAAAATGCCAGCGGTCTGGGCGAGGAGTCTGTTTTAGGATTTTAAGTGTATTTAAAATCTGACACCTTCTCCTCCAAGATGTCGCTCTCTCTGGTTGCTCGGAACGTGCAGTGACAGGCAAGACACTGTCCCTTGGGCTGGAGTAACCGTGGGCCCCAGTGGGGCCCACACTCCTGGTGAGGGCGACCCCGTGCACCTCACACCCGAGGCCTCTCTGATTTCTGGGCCTGTGTCTTTTCCAGCCATTCCACAAATGCTTCACTTTAAAAGCAGGATCTTCAAGCTCATGTCACTAAGTTATCCGTTTATTTAAACAAAAGTCGGTGTTTCCACTGTGCTCACGGAACAAGGTCCCGCCATGCCGGGGGCCACCTCCGCGTCCCGAGAAGGCGCCCCCCGCCCCCACAGGATTCCTTATTTTAACTGCTGGACACTGCAAGCGTGTCCCAGAGTCACGCCTGGACGGCTTTGCATCTCCAGGTACTTCAGCGGGTCGCACGCCCTGGCGCCTGCGTTTTGGCTCCTGATGCACGGAGACCAAGGACCTGCGCGCCCCTGGGCGGAGCCCGCGCCCCTCCTTCCGGCGGGAACGTGGACGCCGCGCTGGGGCCGTCACAGGCCGCCCTAGGCGAAATGAAGCCCTGATCCCTTCCGCAGTGAAGGGCTTCCTTCATTACCCGGGGCTTCCTCACCGCTCAAGTCAGGTGTACCCCCCAACCTCTAGCACGTGGGGCCTGCCCAGCCCTGATCAGCCACGTGTTGCTCAAAGCTATGTCTAGATTTTAGACTACAAGGCCTGGAAATCACATACCAGACCGGGAGAGGGGCCCAGTCACAAGGGGCAGGGCGGGGATGAGTTAGGGGAAATATGGGTGTTCCAGATGGTCTCCCCAAACATGCGTGGCTCCAACTACAAAACCTGCCTTTCAGCCCTGAATCTGGAGAAAAGTTCTTTATGTTTCAGATAACACGGGAGAGTGCAGCCCCTTGGGAAACAGGTATTGTGTCCCTGGCCCGAACCGACCGCAAGCAGAGGGGGACTCCTGACAAGTCCGTGGAGGACTTCTATAGATGGAACTTCATGAGTGTTTGTCTCTGTTGCATTTCTGCTGAAAAAGGGGTGAGGACTTTGTGTTTTATTTTAGCATTTTTTTTAAAATTTCTCTCCTTTTTCTTAGAGCTAAGTCGAAGCCAAAGAAACTGACAACTGGTTGCCTATATAACAATTTAAAATTACCTACTTTATGACCCCTTGTCTCATGTGATGAAGTCCCAGCTCAAAGCTCTCCTAAGCAGGATGGGAGCAAGGGTGCCCGTGTCTGTAAGTCTGTAAATGGTGCTGTGGATGCCCCAGGTGTGTCTGTGGGCATAGTGGGTGCACGTAGGTGTCCGTGGATGTCTGTGGTACCATGGGTACAAGTGGGTATCTGTGGGGTGCTCGGCAGTGGTCTGAGGGTGTCCATGGTGTCGGGTGTCTGTGGGCATCCGTGGGCATGCCCGGGTGTTGTGGGATGCCTGTGGGTATTGTGGGTGCCCGTGGGTGTCCGTGGGTGTCCGTGGGTGTCCACGTAGGGACAGCTCGTCCAGGTGTCCCCCCCGTGTGCAGTATGCTGGCAGTCTGGGGATTCCTGGAGCAGCTGCGGCCACGTGGTGGACTGGGGGGCGGGGTAGGGGGGATAGAGCGTCTCTGGGCTGCTTTGCCACCTGCTTGGTCATTGAGACCTGCTTCCTGAAGCTTCGGGATTCCGAGCTGGTGAGGTCACAGAGGGCCCCACCTCCCGGCACACACACAGGCCATCTCCCTGGCTCCTTGCCAGAACCATAGAGCCGAAATCATGTTTATTTTAAAGACAAGAAAACAGGGTTTTACAGCGATTACCAGTTTTCCCAGGCTGCCTGGCAGAGCCGGGTTGCAGCCCTATGTGCACTTGCCAGGAACCGAGTCACTACGGGGCACGGCTCGTGGGCAGAGCGCACTGGGGACCCCACCCCGGGGTGCGCGGGGCCGGGCTCGGCTCTCTGCTGCGGTGCACTCGTCCCTGGGACAGCTCCTGGCTCAGTCAGAACTCGTTGATTAGACAAAGGAATAAATGGGTGGCTGACTAACGAATGGCGGCGTGGCGCGCACGCGTCTCAGACAGCATCGCTGGACTCGGGAAATTCCTGGGATGCAGAAGTCGGGGCTTTAAAGTTTCTCCAAAATATTTGTGCGCTTATTTTGATAACTTTGTCGTGTTTGAATTATCAACTTGGCGTCCAGATGTAATTTTTTTAAAAAGCTCGTTTAACAATTGGAAGGCAGAAATGGCCTTGCCTTTTAGGCACCCGTGCAGCGTGACACACAGGGGACGTGCCTTCTCCGTCCCAGCAACTGAACTGCAATATGTCGGCTCCGAGCGGGAAACCTGATCTGCGTTTCTGCCCCTTCTGCCTCGCTGAGAGCCGACGACAGGGCACCTCAGGGCGAGGGGC
>NW_024351073.1:25443306-25502579 GCF_902729225.1 Pteropus medius | reverse complement strand
GCAGGGTCAAGGCGATTTTAGGGTCATTCCACAAAGGACGTGACTTGAGTGAGGAGAGACGTCGGGGAGGCCCCCAGCCTCCGACCCGTGGGCGCGACCCCAGAGCCGGGGAAGAGAGAGGCGCGGCTGCGGGTTCCCTGGGATCTGTTGTCTGCTTTGAGGTCCGCCAGTCCTGGTTGTGTCTATGGACTGACTGAGGGCAGAGGGTGGGGCGGCCCAGAACTTCGGGGTGCCTGGGCTCAGAGGAGGCATTTACAGCCCGGAATCAGATGGTGTCACAGGGGCAGGTGCTGGCGACTGGGAGAAGGAAGCTGGAGACCCAGCCCGGGGGGCCGCCTCGTTCTAAAGATTCAGTAGAAAGAGAGAAGAAAGGACGAAAAGGGCCTGAGAATGTGACCTCTGAGGCGGCTGCGACCGCCTCCCCTCCCCGAGTTTCTGGAATGTCACGGGGACGTTTTGAATCTGGGTCTTAACGTTCAGGATGCTCGGGACCACGGAGCCGATTCCAGGCGAAGGTCTCTCTCCTTCTCTGCCTTGGATCTGACCCTCCCTCCGTCCTCGCTGTAGGCTCGCTCTGGAGGGGCCTGTCACGGCTGTTCCCAGGTCCGTGGGGACGTTCCCGCCGTGATCGTCGGGCTGTTTGACGCTTCTCACGTCCCTCACGGTGTCGCATTCCATCTCGGCAACCCACGTGCTTACCCACGGGTTCTTGGCCCCTCCGGAGGCCTGCGCCTCCGCCCTGTCGCCGCCGCTCCCATCACGCCTCCATCGGGCGTATTTTCGCTTTTCCTCTGTTCCTTAGATTACTGCCGTTCTCCAGTGTCAGTGGAAGTTTCCGTGTCATTCCTTCCCCTGGGATGGCTGTGGCGCCTGTGGTCATCCAGGGCCCATTCCTGCTCCTCGCCTGCCCCCCTCTTCCCTTGGGGGCGGAGCCTCCGGGAGCTCCGGAGACCCATGGACACAGTTCTGTGTCGCGGCTGTGGGCGACACCGCTGCCGCCAGCTCGCTGAGGCCGTGTCAGCTGATGCTCGACTCTCGTCCTGGCCGCCACCCCCTGTCAGCCTGGGCCTGCACCCCCGCGCAGCCGGGCGGCCAAGGACCCCGCCGAGAGTCCCCGCCCTTGGCTGCACCCTCGCCGCCCCATTGCGCTCTGAGCCGGGACGTCCCCGCCTGGCTTCATCCGCCCGCACTAAGCCCAGGTCTGCACTGGTGTCCCTTCCTCTCTGTGTCGTTGTGGCTGTCTGCGTGCAAACCCCCCGCGTGTCAACGGTGCTCACTGGGAGTGAGTGTGTGTGTGTGTGCGCGCGCGCGCGCGAGCTGGCAACGCCAGTCGATCGGTTTAAACCTCCGCCCTGTAAAGCTGGGTGAGGACTGACCACGACCCCTGACGAGCCCTGACCGATGTTGGGGTGTCGCCGCCCGATCACAGTGCACGCGGGAACCTCGAGCCACGCTGGGGCCTAGGGGCGCAGCCTCCTGTGCCAGCGCCGCCCTGCGGGTGCTCCATGCTCCCTGCTGGACACGCGCCCCGCGAGGCGCGCAGCCTCACGCGCTGCAAACCGCCACGCGGTCGGCACGCCGGGTCTGGAGCCGGTCCCTGCATGCTCCCGGAGCCCCGACTGCTCACCTTCCCTGCCCAAGCCACCCCTGGGGCGCCCCCCTTGAGAGCCGCACCTTTGGGGAGCTTTGGGGCCGGTACTCAACTCCTTGAGAGTGGGGGAGGGTCCAGTTCTGGTGACTTAGGACGTCCTGGGCCCGCCTCCCAGGCACTGCACGCCCGCGGTGGCCGCTCAGCTGCCTGGAACCAGCACTGCACGCTCCTCCTGGCCGCCTGGGTGGTGGAGGCTCGTAGGCCACACGACTCCTGGCAGCACGTCAGAGCTCTGCGCTCATGTCTGCGGGGTGCAGGGTGGACTGCGTGCACCGGGCCGACGCAGCATTCGGGACCCGGCCCCCGCTGTCACCCTGCCTCCTGAGCACGTGAGACGTCTGCTCTCCTTCTCGGTGACACATCCGCCTCCTGGGGCCTCCACATTGGCTCCCCACGCCCAGACCCATCTCTCCTTTGCTGCTCCCTGGGGCCGGGGCCCCGGCAAGCTGGAGCTCACCTTTCTGCCACTCGCGGGGACAGTGCTGGGCACACTGGTTAGTAGTCACATGAAACGCACACAATTTTCTTTGATCACTGAGCTCATTTAAATTCAATGGCATCTCGGAGAATACAAAAGAATGAACTCGCAAAAATGCCTTATTTGGCAAAAAACATTGGCAGGCTCTTGGCTGGAAACAGGGTTTGCTGTTACGTGGAAGTCCTTAAAAAAACAGACCTAAAAATTATAATTCCAAGCCATGTAATATAAATCGTTTTTCTCCCAACCAGTTCATGGCGTCACGACACCTTTTAAGAAACGTGACATGGTTTCTCTGGGGTCCGAGTCTGTTTGATAGAAGTAATGACTGTGGGCGCATACGGGTCTATGTACTAATGTTTATTATAAATTGGAAAATTTCTCAGGAGGAGAACACCATAAATTAATCTTGTAGTTTTTGATGTCTTAAAGTCAAAGAATGAATTGAACAATAACTCATTGATATTAGGAAAGTATTAGACACATCCTGCGGTTTATTTTTTCTTTCACCGAAAACATTTGGGATTTGAACAACTATTTCTTTTAAGGTGCAGACAAAAAAGATCATACTTCTGACAAGAAGGCTCCAGGGAGTCAGGGCCTCGTGTGGAGGAAGCAAGTCTCGCCAAAGCCGGGACACCTTCCTGCCTGCTCTCCGGGGGCCGTCTGGGGCTGTGACCCTCAGCTGGCCAGCACTTGAACTCCTTCCTTCACTGAGAAAGGCATTTCAGCGTCAGCAGTGGGATACGCCACCTGCCACCCCTAGGGGTCCCGCTCAAATCTCGCCCATCTTGGTGGAATTTCAAGTTAACGCCGATTTGACCTTCGACCCCCACCTTCAGGTCCTGTGGTGACCGCAACCAGTGCGCCTGGCCTCCACACTGTGCTGAGCATTCAGGCCATGTGGAGCGGGAGGCAGGACTGAGCGGGGCACAGTCCCTCCTGGTCAGTGCCATCTAATACCCACTTGTACTGACATTGTTGCTGTTGGTTTTATTTTTGTGTTTGTCAGTTTATTATTATTACTTTTAGGCAATTGTCTTGAAAACCGAAATGATCCCATGGTGATTAATCTGGGTATTTTGGCCATTTCTTAAATCAACTAAGTCCGTTTCCTGCTCCACTGGTTGGTGGGAGCCATTTAGATTGTGCAAATGATCAAAACTATTACATCACATTGATCGCTGCAAATAAATACAGCCCGAAGCAGCCCGCCCCTAAACGAGCAACTGAGCGAGGCAAGACGGACTGCCTGACTGGCTTCAGATGCGGAAATCAATAGGATCATCCAGGGGTGAAGGAGAATTATTTAATTTGTCAAGTGCACTTATTTGTATTTATATTCAAAACTGAATGAAAGACCAGTCGCTCGTCTCGATGCTAGCAGTGGATTTCTAGCAGAAGCGAACAAGTTTCCTTAAATCTAAAACAAATAAATTCCAATGCATAATTCGGCCAATTTATTAATCGTTTTCAGAGTTTCAAGTGTAAAGAGTTCTCAATGACCACGTGTTGATCACCGTGGTGAAAACATGTTGAAGAGAGATGCTAAATGTATCGTGTAAATGCAACGCCATCACGGGCTTCAGTCTGTTTCAAGCAGAGGTAAAGAAACGCTTGTGCCTGTCACGGCAAAAGCAGCCACCGTTGGGGAATCCAGGCGACGTGCTGCCATGGGAGGGCCCCAGCCTGGGTGCGGGTGTTTTCCTAAGTAACGCACTGGACACACCGCCACCTGGACGCATGGTCCTCAGAACACCCGTTAGAAACGGAGCCGCGTCTCGCCGAACGCGAGGCCCGTGGGTATCGGCCCCGGCGGGGCGTCTGACTGCGGACGAGCGGCCCGTTTGTTCTCGTCCCCTCCGACTGGATGAGCGCGGGCTCCAGGCCCAGGATGCGCGCTTGCTCTCGGCAGACTTCTCTCTGGGGGCACTGGGTGTGCCCAGCCTGGATGCTCGCGGCCCTTTGCCTGGCGCCTGACAGACGCAGCTCCGCCTGCCCACGGCCAGCCTCCATGTGGCCGATGTGGACACTGAGAGCTTGGGCGACACAGGAAGTCCCGGCCAGGGACAAAGGAGATGAGCGTCTGGCCACTCACTTCTGGGGTTGATTCTAGAAGGAGGATGGGCCCTCCGGCTGTCGTCTGGTTTCCTCGCTAGTAAGGGACTCTCGGCAGAGCGACTGTCGTGCCCGTGCCCCTTGGGCAGCCATGGCTAATACGACGTCCAGAAGAGAAGCAGGAAGTGGGGACACCTAGAGGTGGGGGAGGGGCGGGGCGATGGGCGTGGCGGGCGAGGATGGAGGGTCCCTGCCGCGACCAGCAAGGGCGCAGCGGCTCCCCCTCCACACTTCTCCGGCAGGATCTCACCCCTGCTTCTAGTCCCGGAGCCGCTCTGAGACCGAGTGGACGCCCTGCATGGAAGCCCCGCGTCAACGCGCGAGTGGGGCCGCGTCCGCGCGGCGGGCTAGTGGAGGCTCTGGAAGGCCGAGTCGGGGAGGAAGCAGGTGTCTAACGGCGGATCTGGGATGGGAGGCTTGCGGGGGACGTGTGGGTGTGAGTGACAGGGAGGTGCGTGGGGCGCGGCAGCCGAGGCGGGTGCTCAGCCACGTGCTGGACGGGACACACGGACCGAGAACGTGACCGTGACAGGAAGCGGCATGGAAGCGGCCCGGAGCGCGAACGGAGCCTGCGGCTCTCAGGGGCTCGGAGCTGTGGCCACCCTGGGCGGAGGCCTTCCCGCCCCGTCCCCTCCTGAGGGGGTGGTCGCCCAGTTCAAGGCACACCTGAGGGACGCCGGGCCGCGGCGAGAAAGACGCGCACTGAGCAGCTCTCTGTTCCGCGGCGGCGAGGCTCCCGGTGCGCTCCCGGCGACGCGGCAGCGTTGCCATCTGCTCAGGGGCCGTTCGTGGCGGGGTAGGGGCGGGGAGGCAGCCTCTCGTAGAGAAGAACGTTCTGGAAACGTGTGTCATTGAGCTCCAAGGGGCCTCTCCTCTCTCACAAAGACACCCCCACACCAGGGACCAGGGGAGGCATCTCCGTGACTGCCGAGGACATTCCCTTCTGGCGCACACGCTCGGCGCCAGGCTGCGGGGCTGCGCCGCGAGGGTGCGGGGAGCGCAGCACCGAGTCCTAAGGAACTGAGCCTTTGTTCCCGGGGTCGTCCCCCGGGCTGTCCCGGTGACACGGCGGGGCCTGCGGGGGGCCGCCGCGCCCTCCCCCGCCTCCTCGCCAAGCCGCCAGCACCGACCACGCTCAGCACCGGCTCAGGGAGAGACGCGCCACTCATTGGCTTATTTACTTTCGAAAAAATATATCCGTATTTTTAAAGAAGCCGAAGGGTAATGAGGACCGGCTGACGCCGGCCGAAAGCAAGCGGTGCGCCTCCTCCGGGGCCGGCGGCCGGCGCGGGCATCGATCTGCAGCTTTCGCGATGAACTCTAATGAGGGCTCCATTACTGCCCGCCCGCCGGTTGGCCCGGGCGCCCTCCAAATTAGCCGCGAAGAAGCCAGCCTGTCAATATTCGCTCGACCACGAGAGTACTTGTTCGGGGAGGACAGAAGAGCTCTGGCTTGGGCAGAGCGACTTAACTCCTCGTCTCATAAAACGTGAGCTGCTATTGATCGCGGCCTTCCATTGTGTGAAGGATTATGCACGCTCACGCGCGCATGCGCGCACGCACGCTCGGGGGTGGCACCAGCCGGCGCCCCCATCACTCACACAGGCCCGGCCCCTCCTCCCCGCCTCCCCGAGTCATTCAGCAACATGAAGCAAATTAAATCAATGAATTCATCCTAGCAGATGGCCACTTTAACACTCAGTTAGCCTTTAGATAATTGAGCGTTGACTCCGGAATCATAAAATGGATGGCTCGTTTGTACATTTTACTGAAATAGATCGCCGAGGTTAAATAAATGAAATCCCATTTGTCAGGCGGCAATAAATGGCCTCCCCTTCTGCAAACAGCTCTGTTTGGCCTAATAAATACAGCGACGTCTCAGCGCTCCTCCCTTGATGGGGTTACAGCTTAATGAAATGGTCTTCCCTCTGCTTGTTTTTGCCTCCTCCTGCACCACGCGATAAGTAGCGAACCAACGAAGCTTGTAATTACAATCTTACAGAAACCCGGCCAATCTGTATATAAATCTCACCCTCCAATTACAAGATGTAATAATTTTGCAGTCAAGCTGGTAATGAGGTCTAATACTCATGCCTGCGCTAATCCCCGCTGGATGCTGACTCTATCAGATGTTAGCTTTGTAATTATACTGGCAGAAAATCATTATTTCATGTTCAGCAGAAAAATGAGGTTGGTGGGAAGTTAATTTTCTCTATGCTCTGTGAAGCATAGACAAAATTTTAATGATTTAATCATTATGGTTATCCCTTTTGCAATTGACCCACGTTACTTGTGTAGGAACATTGGCACATTTAAAAGTCCCTGTTACCCGATAAAGCTTGCCAGGTATGCAGCTTTTAACGTAAGGATAACTGTACACAATTAAACCATTACCCTGATGATGGGGAAAAGTCACTTTATTTTTAGTTTCCATTATTGGTCTGCATGATTCACGGGAATGTTTGTGTCTTGCCCGCACTGTCATAAATGGCTAATTCAAAAAAATTGAATTATGCCTTCTGATTATGTCAGCCCCACAAAATGCCATGAAAGAGCAATGCGAGCAGATGATTTTCATGTGTGGGCCTGAGGAGTTATGGCCACCGTGTCTCCCACGAGAATAAGGACAAAAAGGGGGGCGTGGCCAATACCCCATCTGGGGAATGTGATTTCTCAAATCTAAGATTTAATACTTCTGAATTTGGCCGGCGGGTGTTTAAAACAATGCGCTTTGAAATAGAGTTAAAATAATTTGCTTGTGACACTATTTTCTTCCCGTATTTTGGTGCCTCTTCGGTGACTCAAGGGAAAACCGGCACAGACGCGCTGCGCACGCGCGCCGCGCAGCGTCAGTCAGGTGCAGGTGAGACCGCCAGCGTCACGCTCTCCAGGAAGTGGGACTTGGCGACCGGCTTTTGAAAACAGAGAAGCGTCCTCCCAGCGCTGTACTTAGTGGTCCAAGCTGCTTTGTCCTGAAACTCCTCAAAAAGGTCAGGAGAGAGTTCGCCTGGTCAACCGCAGCCGACAGCTTGGTCCCCTGCATGTGGCCATACCCACGGCCCTGGGTGCTGACGGAGCTCGCCCGCAACCATCCCCACGCACGGGCGGGAGTTGAGCAGGCGCGGGGGACACGCGGTCCCGGGCCGCCCGCTGCCTCGGGGGGCTTCGCGGGCTGGACCGGCGAGGCCTCGTCCCCGGGCTGGGGGGCCGGCGCCCAGCTGCGGGGTTCCCAGGAAGCGAGGCCAGGAAGGCGGTTGGCCGCACGGCGCGTCCCCGGCTGGTCAACTAGCCTTCGCTGAAGCGCATCCAGGTGGAGTGCCGGCCATGAGGTTTTATATGACGAAATACAGAGGCAGGTGTCAGTGCTCCAGTAGACCCCGTGCCCGGTCTCTCCTTCCCACACCGAGACCCAGGCCTGGCTCTCCAGCTGCCAGGACGACCGAAGAACTGGCCTTTTCAGGCCGGAAGCCAAAACGGTGCCTCTCAGCCGATATTTATGTCAATCACTTGCATCAGGACCGCCGAAAATCTTAGGGACATAAAAGGACGTTTGTACCAACACGGAGTTGCGTTGGTGAGTAAATCGAGCCACTTCGTGCCACTGTGATGATGATGGCACTCATCCCAATCCCTGCCACTGTGAGAGTCCCCGGGGGGACACGTGAGGAGCCGGCAGTGTCCGTGGGCTGCAGTGTGACTTTGGCGCAGTGCGGGGTCTCTTGGGACTGACTGGCGGGCTGCGTAAGCTGTCCCCCTCCCGGAGGCACATCCCCGACGTGGCGGACACGAACGCGCCTCCCTGGAGACGTAAGCCGCGGCCGCACACAGTGGCCCTGGGCTGTGGCCGTGGGTCCTCCCACGTCCTTTCCCAAGGAGCGCCAGAGTTTCCGCTTGTCCAGCAGCTGCGGGGTCGGCCTTCCTGCCGAGCCGCCACCCTGAGGCCTTTGTGGCCACGCTCCGAGGCTGACGTCCTGTTGCCTTCGCTCCCCGGCACGCCGACCCCTCCCGCCGCGCCGCGCGGACGCTCGGTGTCGCCTGCAGGCAGGCGTGAGGCCAGGACCGCGCGGGTGACTTCTCCCGCCGCCCTCGGGGCGGGTCGTGTCCTGCCCACGCTGCTGCCCTCCCCGCGGGCGGGAGCGCGTCTCAGGCTTTGGCGGGGCAGCCCTGTGAGACGCACACAACAGCGCTGTCCCCAACAGCCCCAGCGCGGGCCTGCACGTGCGGGCTGCTGAGTGGGGCCGCCCTGCATCCTGGGACGGCCTGCGTGTGTGTGCGTGCGTGTGTGTGCGTGTGTGCGTGCGTGCGTGTGCGTGCGTGCATGTGTGTGGATGCCAGGCCTCGCCGTGGGGCCCTGTCGCTTGTTCTCACAGGATGGGGCGGCGGCAAAGCTTTTTGCTCTTCCCTGAAAACAGCCCTCAAAATCCATGGAACCCCAAATTTTTCATAAGGACAACTTTCTTTTTGTCTAAACAGAAGGGGGCCACGCCTGTGTGCTCGCTCACCTCTCCAGGGAGGAAGGCACGGCCACTTCGTGCCTTCAGGGTGGGCAGGCCACAGGAGTGTCCCCTGGTGGCGCCGGAGGGAAGCCCAGCTCACCCACGACACCGTTACAGGCAACCTAGGTGACAGGGATGGTGAGAGCTCATTTCATGTGTCAACTTGACCGCGTCACGAGCCCCCGGCTGTCTGGCTAAACGTCATTTCTGGGCGTGCTTGTGGGGTTTCTGGATGACGTTGGCCTCTGAATCAGCGGACCGAGTGAGGCAGACGCCCTCCCCGCGGCGGCTGGTCCCCTGGGCCCTTCGAGGGCCGGACGGATCACGGCGCTGAGGAGGGAGGGTCCGTCCCTCCGCCCCGCTGCTGAGCCGCGTGGCGGGTGTTCTCCCGCCCGGGCTGGGGCTCAGGCCGCGGTTCTCACGGTTCTCCTGGTTCTCAGGGCTACGGCGGCGACTGACACTCACGTCCAGCTGTCCCGGGTCCCTGGGTGCCGAGGGCCGGGATTAGGACTTCTCAGCCTCCGCGACCCTCTCAGCTGATTCCTCTGTGCATCTGTCTGTCAACCTGGCTGTTATCTATCTCTCTATCGCCTATTTATCTACTGATCTAATTACCTATCATCTATCCATCAATAAACCACCTACCATTTTATCTAACAATCTAATTATCTATTTGTCTATTATCTATTTATCTATCTTCTTTGTATTTATCTATCATCTCTCATCTACATCATCTATCTATCATCTATCTATCTATCTCTATCTAGTTTCTATCGATCCATCATCTATCTATTACCTGTGCATTTACTATGTATCCGTCATGTGTCTCCTGTGATTTCTATGTCTCTGGAGAACCCTGTCTAACACAGTGGTCATAATTCAGTATGCATTTTTGTGATGGGAACAAGAATTAAGCGGCAGAATAAGTGAATTTTCTATAAAACGAAGAGCTTTACAAAACCGCAGGCTTTCGTGGCTGAGGCATGGGGCGGGGTTTGAGAGGCGGCCGCGCCTGTGGCAGGTCCCGTCGGCCTCCCTCCGCAGCCTCCGGCTCGGGCCTTGGTGTCCCTGAGGCGCCGAGGGAGGGTGACTTCGTGGGTTCCGATGCCAGTTTCATGTATGCTGCTTATGCTGTTTCATTGTCTCTCAGTTCCTGTAAATTCCTTCGAGTCTTTTACGGAGGCGAGAAGGTGACACGCATGTACATAAGTAAAAAAGAAACATTAATTATAATGAAAAACGGGCCGTTTGGGTGACTGCGGGATGCTCGGGCCAGCCGCCTGGCACTGACATGTGAGGTCACAGAGGGAACTGGCTGCAGGGCCCCCACTGTGCCCCACGACGGCCCGGCCTGGCGGTAATGACAAGTGGGGGTCCAGAAGCCAGGCAATCCGGGTTTGAATTCCAGCTCGACATTTCCGCTGCGAGATCATAGGCCGAGCTCGTATTCCGTCCTCGGGCGGATGATGACTAATGGTCGCTCTTCTTGGAGCACTTACGAGGGTTAAATGCAGAGGTGGTGGTTAGCTCAACGCCGGGGAAATAGCGATTCCTTAGAAAATGTCACCATTTCTCAACCTCGATTTGGAGTTCAGCCTGCCTATGCGTGGTAATGTAACACTGTATCTGCTAGCGGGAGGGAACGTTCCAGAAGCATGCCGTTGGCCAGCCCTGCCGCTGAGGAGGGCGTGCTGCAGAGGCCTGTGAGTGGAGAAAGGGACAGACTCCATGCCCCAGAGAAGGTCCCTCCTCTCTCCACCAGCGGGACAGAGTTCACCCCACCGCCACTGTCGCGTTCCATGCGGGGAGAGATGGAGCAAGCTGGAGGACTTGCTGGAGGCCTTGCCTCAGTGTGAAATCCTCATGCCGAGACATCGATGGCTCGCTGCCGCCCGGAGTTCGGCGAGCGTTGGTTCCGCAGGCTCCCACACCTGCCGGGATCACGAGTCCTTGATGTCTGCGTGCGACGAATCGTCCGCCACACCCCGAAGTGAGTCACATTCTCTTCTTGGTGGGTTAGGCCGCCTGCAGGCCACCCCTTCACAATGCCCTCGAACTCCGCCTTCCCTTCTTCCCCGTGCAGATGATGCCTCAAGGCCAAGAGCAGCCCTTTCCGACCCCTCGAAGAAACAGGCCACTGAGTTTAACAGTCGCTCCCTGTCCCTCACCTCTCACATGTCCACGTGCCTTCTGTGCACGGGAAGCACCGCGTCAGGCAGAGCTTTCACGGCTTCACCAAGGTTTTCCTTCCTATTTGTTGTGAAAAGCCTGGATTTCCCTAGACACTGGGAAAATCTGAGACACGTTTACGGTCTTCCGTTTCCCTCATACCCTAGCGACGTCTAATGTCACTTTTCCCTCACGGCCCCTTCTGGAGTCTGAGCCCGTGGAGGAGCGAAGAGAGCTCTGTCCAGGGGCTTCTGGCAGGTGGGTGGCCGGCATGGCCCTCACCCGACCGAGGCCAGAAGCCTCCTCCGTCCCCACACACGGCGCATAGCGAAATGTCGCTGTGGAAAGCAGCTAGGGACACCCGCGAACCAGATGAACAGGGACACCGACGCTCCCTATAAACCCAGTTTCCAGGATTTTCATCCCAAACTGGATTTTGCTGGAGAAATTTTCTCCTCTGTAGCTGCAGTGGTTTTAAGAACACAGATTTTGGAGTCAGGGAGCGTTAAAGTTCTTCAGACTGGGCGCCCTGATCGCTGAGATACAGTTAACAGCTGCTCCCTGCGCCGTCGTGGGGACGAATCCCGAACTCCCGCCCCTGAAGATGTGGTCCCGGGGACACCATCAGTGGAGACACGCACCTGAAGAAAAGCCAGGGTCCCACACACCTCCCTAAGGCCATTTCACTAGGCTGCTTCATCAGACACACACATGCACGCGCACATGCACACACGCACACTTATGTGTATACTCACGCGCATACACATACGCGCTCACATCTGCACACACATACCACTCACCCATGCACATGCACATGAACGCGCACATGCGCACACACTTATATGTACACACATGTGCACGCACATACACACTCACACCTGCACACACATACCACTCATGCATGCACACACAGATGCACGCGCACATGCACACACATGCACACTCTCCAGGAAGCCTGGAACAGCCATGTAGGTCTTCTCGAATACAAATGGGACATTGCTGAAATCCTGTCAATTAGTGGCAGAGGGCAAATTTATGTCACATGATGCTCACCAGAACATAGCTCCATGCAAATACAAAAACAATGACCAATCGCATTTGAATCTCATTTGATAAAAGGTTCACCCCTTTAAGCTCTCAAGATTCTTTCGTCTGTGACCCTTTTATATTTGGACACTAAGAAAAGGTAAGACTCCTCAGGGGCAGGCACCTGTTTTTTCTACATTTCCTGTGTTTTTTAGAAAGTCATTATCACGAATACTTATTCAGCTCTGTATCGGAACTGCACTCTTGACTCTGATCTATGCCAAAATATATTTTCTCAAATATTTACAGCAGAGACACGCATCAAGCACATGAACTATCAATTTGTACTGATCTGGACTCAATTTGGTAAGTTGAGGGATTAGGAATGAGATTTAAGGAGAAGCCAAAGGGCACGTTTGTTTATGATAAATATCTTAAGTGTCTGTCATGAAATGTGGCCAAGCTGTCTGCACTTTGATGGCGGATTTCCATATTTTCCCTCCCTCCCACCTATAGTTGTTTTCATACATTTTCTAAGGAGACCGCGATGATTTTCTTGCCCTGAAGTGTCTGAATCTGATAAGGAGGGACTCCTTGGTGGCCCTGGCACTTGGAGTGAGGAGGTCGAAGGAGGAGGCTGCCCTGGCCAGGGGCTCTGCCGTAGGAGGCTGCAAACGGTCCAGACACCGGGAAGGGCCCCACGAGGCAGCTGCCGCGGGGCCAGACAGAAGTGTCTCTCAGTGGTGCACTGCATCCTCTCCCTCACTTTCTGATAAGAAGTAGCTCTTTTTTAGTGCCCTAGAAATTTACAGTTCAAAGACGGTTTCATGCCTCAGGTTTGCTTAACTTCTAGAAGATTTACTTCAAGAGAAAACATTTTTTTTTAAACACTCAGAATAAGTGTTAACTGTCATTCAGAGTCTTGTTTTCAGCAGATTGCTTCACCCCCTGTCCACCCCCGCCCCCGGGGGAGAAGATCATTTGCATTTTGGATTAGAGGGGGATTTTGTCAAATTTGAAGTCCTTTGAATGCTAATAAAACATGTTGGAATGGCGTCGAACCTGCCGATAAGGAAGTACACGTATTCACATCGGTGAGAAGACTTTCCAGAAATGCCTTGAATTTCCAGGCACTTTTTGGACTCTCCAGATGCGTGAGCCTTCTGGTGTTTTCATGAGTGTGCCAAATCGCCTCAACTCCTGTGTCACACGCAGGGACAACCAAGGGCGTCTCGCCTCATCGCGAGTCCCTTTCATTACGCTGACCGACTTTAAGAAGAGATTAAATAATCATAGAATGATAGGCTACTTTATTTCCAACAAAAGCAACCCCAAACTTCTTCAGAATAATGAAGAAAAACACCTCCTGCTTTTAAATACCACTGCAGCGAAAGAGCTCCAGTAAAAGCCTTACTATATCAATGTGCTAGTGACGAATCCCCCTCATCTTCCTTCCTCTGAGAATCCCTCTGTTTCCCTTCATTCCTGAGGGATAGTTTCACGGGGCAGTGAACTCACAGTTCGCGACTTTACTTTAAGCACCTGAAAAGACACCATGCCAGTTCCCTCGGACCACCATGGTTTGAGGTGAAAAATCTGCTGTCATTCAACTTGGTGTTTCCTCTTTACGTGACGTGCTGTTTCTCTTCAATTGCCTTCGTGACTTTGTCTTTGATTGTACTTTCTAGAAGTGTGAGGAAGATATCGCTGTGTGGTTTTGTTTGTTCTTTATTTCTCCTGTTTGGGGTTTGCTGGTCTCGTTGTGTGTGGAGGTTTGTGTTTTTCACGAAACTCGGGACGTTTTCAGCCACGGTTTCTTCAAATACTTTTTAAGCCGCTTCTTCTTTCTCCTCTCCCCCCAGACGTCAATGATACGAGTGTTGGACCCTTTGTTATTGTCTCGCAGGTTCACGAGGGTCTCTGCATTCCCCACCCCCGGTCCACTTTCTGTCAAGTTGGTAAATTCTATCGATCTTTCCTCAAGCTCGCCGATTGCTTCCCGTGTGTCCATCTACTGCCGAGTCCATCCAGGTGGTGTTTCGTGGACCGGACCTTTCGGCTCCAACAGTTCCATTTGGTTGTTCTCTGAGACTTCTCTTCCTTTATTGTGATTTTCTTGCATTTGTTTCACGGCAATTTGTAATCGATTGCTGGAGAATCGTTTTACTTTCTGACAGCTGCTTTAAGGTCCTTGTGGGATCATTCTGACACCTGATTCATTTCAGCGTTGTCATCAGCTGACTGTACTTTTTCACCCTAGTTGTGATGGTCGGTCCTTGGTGTCACGGGCGATTCTCTACTGTGCGCTGGCCATTCTGTCATGCTGGGAGGTACCGGGTCTTCTGTGGGTTTTCTATTTTAGCATGTAGCCGTCCTGTTCAGGTGTGGCACATGGCTCCCAGCCTCCTTTTGTGGGCTGTGGCTCCAATGACAGTTTAGTTTTTAGGCCTCTGTGGTACCATGTGGTCATCTTGGTGTAGCTGGTACAGCTGGGCTCCCACTGGCCCCTGATGGTGTTTCCTGCTCGTGGGAGGGTTCCCTCCAGGGTACCCAGTGTCTCACTGACAGAGGGGATCCTCAGGCTGCTCTGACTGGACACTCATCATGCCCCAGCTGCCCCAGGGTCTCTGAGCAGGGGAGGAGGCCTCCGCCCAGCTCGATGCATAGGAGTGTGCAGACAGATGTGTCTATGGGATGGAAAGTGGAAGGAGACCGTGTCCCACAGCAGAAAACAGTTGTGGGGTGGGAGTCCGAACAAACAAGCTGGGGTGCCGGGGTGGGACTGGGCCGTTGCACCGATGGTGGGGTGTCCTGAAAGCTGTAGGTTGATGGGACAGCTGGTGACAGGAAGGGAGGACGTGCTGGCTGCATGCCATTCTCTCTGGCCTCGTTAGGTGCTTCCGAACTGAAAAACCATCTGTGCAAGCAGGTAGCATTTAACATACCTGCGTGTCCCCTTTAATATAGATTTCACAGGAGACTGAAATCAAGTTAAATCACATCGCAACGGTATTTTCCTCACTTTTTAAATTAGCAAAATGCCCAAGGGTGCCGAGGACATATTTTCCAGGGTAACTTTATTAATCTCTGGACAGAAAGCAGGTGACATGCCTAAAGGACTGTCCCCAGTCAATGCCTACCTTTACCAGCAAGATGGGGTGCAGCCCCAGGGGCACAGAGCAGGGTCAAGCCTAGTTTTCGTCCCACCCACGACAGGAGACCAGAAGGCACATGTCCCAGAGCTAGTCAGATTCGCCGGCACCGCCGAGGGCTCCAGTTTTGGGAAGAGACCCCGAATTTGGGGGAGAGGAGCTGCCATAGGTGTTCGGTACCCCGCGGGGCTGCCTGGTGCCACAGTGTGCTTTGGGTTGGGGTAATGCATACCGGTTTGGGGGAAAAAGCTTAAGATTAAGATCAATTCTGCATTTTTAAAAAGTTAACTGACTGTATTTTTAGAACAGTTTCAGATTTACAGAAAACTCAGCAGGAAATACAGAGTTCTCAAATGCCCCGCCCCCACCCCAACTTTCTGTATCGACACCTCACTTTGGTGTAGTACAGTCCTTACAACAAATGAACCAGTACTGATACATTATTATGAACTCAGCTTCCGTTAGGGTTTATTCTTGGTGGTGTGCATTCTGTGGGTTTTGACAAATATCCTGTATCTACCTGTACGGGGTCCTACAGAGTAATTTCTCTGCCCTAAAAATGCTCTGTGCTCTGTCTGCTCATCCCCCTCCCTCCGGCCCTGGCAGCCACTGACCTTTTTCCTGTCTACATAGTTCTGCCTGTTCCAGGTGTCATTTCATTGGAATCGTACAGTAGACCCCCTATTTAGATTGGCTTCTTTCACTTAGTGATATGGATTTAAGGTTCCTCCATGTCTTTTGGGGCTGGACGGCTCATTTATTTTAGTGCTGAATGGCTCTCCATTGTCTGGATGGGCCACAGTTTATTTGTCCTTTTGCTTTCTGAAGGACATGCATCCTGCCAAGTTGACTTTTTATTTTGTGGGGAGGGGAGCATTAACGCTAGATTTAATTGTGTATTTTAGGGAAAAGACACATTGCAGAGGATCTGCAGGTTTCGAATCCTATGAGCCCGAGTTTTCGAGGGAACACACAGGCATGAACATGAACTGCTTTTAGGCCTATAGATAACAAGTATGTATTTGGCTTGCTGGTCAGGTCAACTAGCAAATAAATACTAAACATTTCCTGTTCCTAACAGGTAACATGGCTACGCTGCTTCGCCATGACGATACAGGTACGTTTATCAGACACTTTTACCCATTTGCCCACAGGAAATGGACACAAGCCCATGCTAAGACTCAGCAGAGATTTGCTAGAAAGTTCTGCCACATTGCCAGGTGAGAAGAACTTGGGGTAGCCCCTGATGGTCCAATGAGGACTGAAGAGTCACCTCTGCTGTCACCAAGAGTGTGATGGGGAGAGTCCGGGGTCCAAGCCCCGGAAGCATAGAAAAACTAAAGAAATGCACTTTATGCGAGGCCCGGCTTCGAGCTTTTCTTTTTCGGTCTATGTTTTTGCGTGTCGAATTTACCTCGGCGTGCAACAAACCTTGGGCATTATCCTGAAATGCCCAGTGGTGAAGAACGAGCCCACTGGTCAGTACGGATGGTGGCAGCGCCGCGCCTCCGTCTGTCCTGTGTGTGATTACACAGTGCAGCTGGCTCGGTCGCTCCCACTGCAGAGCATGTCAGCACAGCTGCTTTAGAGGCGGGATTCTGGGGAAAAATATTGTTATTTACAAAACAAACTAATCATTTGAAAATAAACAACGGATCTAATTATTTCTCCCGTCTTCGCCAGCGCTATAGATGTCACGTTACTTCTAGCCTGAACTAAAGAGTATATGAGAATTCGCTTTATAAGTAAAACCAGGGCTATTCTTCAGGGGAAAACAAGGTGTGGCATTTAGGAAGGGAGCATAATGGCCTCTCCAGGCCACACCAGCTCCCATGGGCCATCGTTTAGAAGTTGTCCACCAAACGGTTTGCATCTGGCTCCGACAACATGCAAAACACATTTATTGAAACTTCCAGTCACACTTGGAAAGTTTGGCAGATGGTGTCGCTTCTCATTTAATTTTTTTTCCAATTTTTTTTTTCTCCCTGAAACTCGAGCTCCAGGCTCTCGACCCCCCAGTTCGAAACCCTTTTCTGTTAATAGATCTAATCGGCAGCGTGTTAAACAAGAGAGACCCTTTCTGCGTCCGCTGTTAGGACCAGCGCTCCCCGGCTGCAGATGACCAGAATAAACAACTCGCCCATTCAATTACCACGCGGGCCCGGCTTTTATCTGGCTGTGACATCATTTCAATCAAAATGTAAAATAATACAATCCAATAGTTGCAAGAGGGAGAGATAGGACACAGGCGGCTGCACTTAGTCATTTAATAAAAGGAGAAGAGGAAGGTGGGGTGCCCCCCCACCCCCACCCCGCCGGCCAGCGAGGCTTCCGGCTCCGGAGCTCCGTCAGCTGCTCCGGTGGTGCTCCGAGTGCAGGAAATCGTCTATGACTTTCTATTAGTGGACGCTGTTACGGAGGACGCAGCCTGCTGTACTGTTTTTCCATTGTTCGTTTAATTAACAAAAGCATGAAATCTCCCTATTGGCAGCTTTCTCCCAGCAGCTTCTCCTGCTTGTCCCCTCCGAGCAGGGGCTTTATTCATCTCCTTTGTCTCCTTTGAAATTTTTTTTATTAACAGTGATGTTTTTCAAGACCCGCAAATCATCGTGAGAAGAAAAACATAATTCAAGGGCAAATACATCGTCGCTAAAGTGCTTAGGCTGCTAAAACAATCAGGAGGCATTGCCTTCTGCACAGCACTTTTGTACGGAGGTTCCCCTTTCAATTCTGAGAGTTACACAGTCCTCGGGGACGGTAACCGTGAGTGTCACCTGCTTTGTGTCAGGGTGATAAAAACGATAATAACCAGCTCTATCCATTGTGCCTAAAAGCCAAGGAAAAAGAGAAAAAGAGGTTGCGTTTCAGAAAGAGGGCGTGAAGTGTGTCATAAGGCCGAGTTCCCTGAACCCTGTCCTATCTGAATATCGACCGTGGCCCTTGAAGAGCCCACTTCACTTAATCAATGAGTTCATTATGTTTCCTTGAACTGTATTTAGTTTATAGCAAGCGATCATTTTTAAGAGGAAATAACTCGCTATCCGTCAATATTTTTGATCGTTCCTCACACCAAGCGGATCCAGCAAGCAAGAACTGGCTCGAACGAGCCCTAACGTGAGGGGGCAGGAGCAGCATCGTGAGGTGGCCCTAAGCTATGAAAGTTGTCCCCAGGAGTATTTGGAGGTCTGTGACACTTCAGCTGTGGACGATTGGACTTTGTTTTCCTAGCAGAAGAGAGGGACGTAGAGCTCCTCCCCTTGCCCCCTAAGGAACTCGGTGCACCTGGGAAGGTAGCGCACTCACAATCACAAGTTGAAAAAGCATCGCGCTTCGTCATGACCAGGAGCGAGATGCAACTATGCCCGCGAGGCCGGAAAATCCCACGACTCCTGTAACGGGAAGTTCGACGGGAGTTTTCCTCTTGCCTCTGAACCCCAGCTAAAGCTCCCAGCTGAAGACAAGGGCCCCACAGTCACCCAGGCTCCCCGGAGCGGGATCACCCGAAGAAACGGGCTCTCTCGTCTGCAGTTACGCCGGCCCAGCACCGCGGAGAGCGGGAGCCGGGGCCTCTGCGTGCCTGGCCCCGCCCAGCTCCCTGGCCCCTCCCTGTCTGTGGGGAGGGAGTGGTCCTGGGGCCCCCAGGGAAAGCACTGGTGGAGACAGGGACCCCACAAAGGGGGAAGGGCGCCTCTCCCTGGCTGACGCCGGGATCACAGTGTTTGCACGGCCCTGCGGCCCGAGGATGGTTTTTGGAATCGGAAGTGCAACCTCCAGACTTGGGGTGGACTGGAGCGGAGCCAGCACCCGGAGAGGTAGCTCTGGGGAAGGGAGGTTGGCCAGGAGGCCAGGACGGCAGGCGAGGCCGGAGCGTCCAGGCGCTGGGGCAGCTGCGTCCCCACAGCTGGGCGGGGCGGGCTGCGGGGTCTGTCATGCCAGGTGCGGCAGAGGGTAGTGGGCTCCGCCCATCTGGGTGTGTGACCCGCATTGTCTGAGACGTGAGCTAAGGGAGTGTGCAGGCTGGTCACCAAAACGGCCCAATCACCCCGCCCCTGTACGTGTCCTTTCGCCATGTGACTGGCCACGCCCAGCAGATGCGTCTTCTTTCCCCACCCCGTGGACCTGGGCTGGCCTTGGTGAGGTTCGTCTTGTCCAACACAGCGTGGCAGAAGGGACAGCGATGTCCCCAGCCCAGACGCCAGAGCATGGCGGGAGCAAAGCTGGGTCATCCTGGCGGGTGACGAGAGGCATGAGGCCAGTCACGCCTGCCACCCCAGCTGACAGCCAGCAGGCATGTGACAGAGGCTGGCCGGGCAGCAGCCCGCGGCTGACCCGCTGCCCATGGCGTGTGCGTGAGCGGCCGAGGCCCCAGGACCAGCCATACTCACCCGCAGCCTCCTGAACAGCCCGACCTGCTGCTCCGAGCCCCGAGTGTCGGGCGGCTGTGGCACCCCGAGCGTGGTACTGGGGGTGTCCTGGGACATTGGCCCCCCCTGCATTGCGGAGTCCACATGACAGGCTGCCTGCAGAGCCCCTGCAGGCAGCTGACAAACACACCCGTGAGGGCGCCCTGACGTGACGAGGACGTGTGGCTGGCTGATGTCTCCGGCACAGAACCCCAGCAGAGCAGGCACTTCCGGCGGGACCCTGACGCCCAGCCCGAACCTCGGCCGAGCCAGCGGTGGGGGCTCCAGGAGGCAGAGAAGTGAGGACCACAAGAGCCAACCTGGACCCCTCCCCACCCCAGGGCTCCCAGCCATGGGTCAGACGCCAGCCCCAGGGCAGGCCGGGACTGAGCAGCGTGAGACGCCGAGGGTTTGACTACACTGAGTCGGACGTCTTAATAAGTGACCAGGTGACCAAGAGTGAGCAGGAAGCTGGGGGCCCGGCCGAGGCGTCGTGGAGGGCCAGGGAGGGAGTCTGAGGCGGTGGGGAACAGCAGCCACCTGCGTCTCGGGGGCGGGGGGCACTGGCAGCCAGGCTGTGAGTGTGAGTGGGGACCCAGTGTGGGACTGTGGACATGGGTGTGAGAAGTCTGGGCGCCACCTGGCAGACAACGGGAATGCGAGGAAGCTGGGTTTTGGAGCCGGATCCTGCTGGGGGCCCGGTGTGTCAGCAGGGACAGGGGAGACCCCGGATCCCTGGCAAACCAGCGCCCCGTCGGGAGGCGTTGGTGCCCGGACTGGAGCGGCGGGTGCTGGGGCCACCGTGAGGTGCACAGACGGTGCCAGTGCCCATGGTGGCAGAGCCTTCCTTCTGTCTCTTATTTTCATTCTGGAAAAAGCGGCGTTGCCTCCAGGCGAACCGGCACCAGAAGAGCAGCCGGGCGCGGTCTGCCTTGCGCCCTGAAATCGCTCCTGTTGCCAGCGCCCCTCCACCCGGTGTCCCCGCTGCTGACCGGACACGTGCGAGAGCCCCGGCATTGCCGTGTTCAGGCGGGCGGTGCTGTTTCGGGGGACAGGCTAATACTGAACCCGAGGGTACCCCACAGAACGAGGCGGGGGGGGCACCCCGAAGCGAGGCCAGGAGCCCGCATGTAGGGCTCTCCTACGCTGTCACGCCCCCCAGGACACCGGGGGGACCGCTGGGACCGCGCCTCACGGACGAAGAAACGGAGCTCCACGTCCTGAACCCGACGGAGCCCGTCCCAGCGCCGCCACGTGGGGTCCCGCGGTGCCATCTGGTCCTCGTGCCCCATGCGGCCCCTGCGGACCAGCCGGCGGGCGAGGCCATGCGACGCGCACTCCCTTCCCCCTGCAGAAAGAGTTGCGAACGGGCCCCGCCCCCAGGACAGTGATTGACGCCTGGCGCTAGGACCCCTGGAGGCTGCGGGCCACATCTCCTGGGACCTGGGACCGCCCCTTCTTAGTTCTCTGTCTTTAAAATCAGTCTTCCCAACACTGCGCCGTGTGCAGGGTGCACACGGGACACAGATGAACACGCTCCAGAGCCACGTGGAGGTCATGTGATGCGTGCTCATCACGTGCTCCATAGAGGTCATACACTGCATAGTGGTCACAAGGGTACAATGGCATAATGCAGAGGGGTCACATGACACAGGGCTGGCACGGTGCATGGTGGTCACATGATGTGCAGAAATCATCACATACGGTGGCATAGGGGTCATGTGACTTACAGTGGCGTGATGTTCAGCAGTCACATGATACACTGGTGGTGTGATGTGTGGCTGTCACAAGACAGACGGCGGCCACATGATGCATCATGGTTGCGCCATGCAGGTGTTTCACTGACCTGGGATTACTCGCGGTTATCCGTGGATTGGCCTCAGCCTCTATTTACGGCAGCAAACGCCGACCGGACCCCCGCCCCCTGCAGGCACTGCTGGCGGCGCTGCCGAAACCAAACCCACAGCACTGTCCTCTGCCGACCTCGGCCACACGAAGCCGCGTCACTGCCAAACTGCCCGCTTGTCCATGCACGAGTGAGCTGGTGCTCACACCCTTGGTGGCGCCCACGTTCCTCTGTACGAGCGTGTCACCCGCTGCGCACAGCCAGGCTGCCCGTCTGCGCCCGGTCCCAGAGCGAGCGTGAGACCTCCGTTCCTGTAGTGCGTGTGCGTGTGCGTGTGCGTGTGCGTGCATCAGCTCCCCGCGGGGCCCTGCCCACTGTCCTCGCGTATCGGAGACCAGCCCCCTCCCCGCCAAGAAAGAGTCCCGACCCATCCTACTTAAGATGCCCTCAAGACGCTTCTCCTCATGCTGTGTAAGGATCGCTTGTGTGGGCAAGAGAGGCACGGGCGTACCTGGCGCAGACTGGAAGTCAAATGCCACACACTTTCTGACGGGTTCCCTTCAATAAAAAAAAAAAAAAAAAAGTAAGAAATGAAGCACCACGTGTGAGCTCTGCCTTAGAAACATGAACTCAGCACGCACGAATCGCAGAGAGAACTGGGTGCCTCTAGAGGGTCGCGGCAGGGGGATGGCACCCAGACGGTAAGGGGTGTGACCAAGCGCACAGGCAGGCCTGTGAGACCGGCGTCCTGGCGAAGGGCGAGCGTGCACGAAAGGAGCAGGCACTCACTGATAGCCGTAGCCCTGTTGGGGGCTTTCGGGGCTCCCGATGTAGCAATGTTGGTGGAGGCGGAGCAAAACGGCAGAACGGCGGGCCCCAAGGAAGGGGTCCCCTAGGGTGTCATTCAGCGAAGGCCCTCGAAGGTTCTCAGGCTCGAATTCTTGCTTCGCTCCGTTTCTGGAAACTCCCACGGCAGAGATTCTTAACGTTTCTGAGGCATCAGATCAAGTCATCGTCTGGCACTTACTGTCATCCCCCACGAATTCACATGTCGAGCCCCTAACCCCAAGCTGATGGTGTTAGGGGGCGGGCCTTTGGGCGTGATGAGGTCTTTGGGCGGAGCCCAGGTGAGGGAGTTAGTGCCCTGATAAGGAGAGACCCCGGGAGCGCCCACGTGAGCACCTGGCAGGAAGGCGGCTGTCGCAGCCCCGGGGATGAGCCCTCACCAGGAACCCCCCCGCCGGCGCCCTGATGGTGGGCGTTCCGCCTCCGGATCCGTGGGCGATAAGCTGCAGTTGTTAGAAGCCCCCTCTGTGGCTGGGCGGTAGCCACCTGATGGATGACACAGAGCTTTCCACTCCTGGACGCCAAGCTCGGGGTCGAAACATCAAACGATTGTTTGGCATTAACATCTTAAACACAGCGTTTACTTGGCACAGCTTTCGACTTCACTCCACTGAACGTGTCCAGGATGTGGGGACAGAGCTGTGGAGAGCAGAGCAGGACATACACACCGCCCGCCGCCAGCCACGCTCTGATCGCTTCGGTGACGTGACGACCAGTGGGCACCAGATCCTGTATGAAGTCTCGAATTCTCACTTTGGAGTTTTATTAAAGCCCGAGAGACACCTATTTCAGAAGCAAAGTCATCGCGTTGTTAAGACAGGGCGATGAGAGCCGTGTTCTCCCCTCCAGGGGACCCGGGTGACAAGGCCCAGTCTGGGTGGTGGTCCCCATGTTGGCACGGCAGGTCTGGACCCCAGGCCCCGCACAGGGCAGAAGACGGAAAGGCGGACCACCGGCCAGGCCCTCCCTTCCCACCCCCGCCTCTATTTCCTAAACAAGCTAAGAGTTTTTATAATTCATCACCTGGCTGACAGATGAGTTCTGTTGGAGAATATTAGAAAATGTCTCAAATCTCATATATATGCTAATAGTATGCCGGGATGGTCTGCGGTGTGCCGGGTTTTAATCTGTCTCGGCCAGTGTGGAAAGTGGAGAAGACAAGTCAGTGCGCACGACAATTTATGATCAAACAGCTGAATTGTGAAGGAAGAAGGACACGCAGAAAGGGAGAGTCATTTTCTGAGTTAACAGCGTTGTTACTACAAATAAAGAAATCTTGATTTTGACTGCACTCGACACTAAATTAGTTTCCTGTGCCCCGCGCTGAATTTTTCATTTGCAGATTCGTATGAAGCATCCTGCCCAGATACAAGTGACAGATACGGAAACGGGGGCATATGGAAATCAAATGTGTATAATAAAGCCATCTTCTGTTTATTAAATAAACACATGTAGATTACTCCCGCGGAGGATGCTCTGATAATTCCTCATCGTGTTCCCCTTTTTTTGCGAGTCACAAAGAATCTTATTTAACAACCGTGAAGGCGGGGTCTGGGTTCCCCTGTTCACTGCCTTCTGAGGCACTTTGGGGCTGAGCCGGGGGCCGAGGAGGAAGGACACGGTGCTTTCCCGCCACGAGGTCTCAAGTTGGTGGAAGAGGGCTCGGTTTCCACATTCCAGGACTGTCTACGTGACATTTTCCAGGAGTTTTGAGCTTCCTGGAAGTTAGGGTATAAGTCAGTGCCAAAATGGGGTGTAAAATCACCAAGATTTTCTTCAAGTTTCAATATCAACCCAGATTCCCAAGCATGTAAATGGAATAGTAAAAATAGCTTTTATTTCTTTCACACCATTATCAGCTTTAAAAGTTTTTAACTATCATTTTCCACCATCTATCTATCTATCTATCTATCTATCTATCTATCTATCTATCTATCTATTCATCTACTCGTTACCTATAATTTATCTATCATTATTGATCATTTATCAATTATCTATCATCATCTATCTTTTATCTATCAATCACTTATCATCTATGTATCAATCCTGTATCAACTATCTGTGTATCTCTCTATATCTATCTTCGTCATCATCGTATCATCATCATTATCAATTATCTATTATCATTATCTATCATTTCTCTATCAATCTTCTATCATCTATCTATCTACCTATCATTATCATCAATCACTTTTCTGTCAATCATCCATCTCTCACCTATCATCTATCTATCTATCTATCTATCTATCTATCTATCTATCTATCTATCTATCTATCTATCTTTGCTCACTTTACTTTTCTTTCCTGGCATGAGCATACGCTACCTCGTTTTTACCCACAACAGTTTGATGACGAAAACATCAGGTTCCACATTTACGGACTGGTGTGTTTCTTCTGTTGTCACAGGGTTTGGCTCTAGGTTACATCAGTCTGACACAGTGGTTCTCGGATGGAGGTTGCTTTGCCCCCTGCATGCCAGCCGGGATGGTCAGCAGTGTCTGCAGACGATTTGGTCAACAGCAGGGCAGGGAGGGGAGGGATGGCGCTGGTGCCTAGTGGGTCTAGGCCCAGGAGGTCGCCAAGCACGGCACCGGCGCAGGACAGCCCGCCACCAGGAAGGGGCGCTGAGGCTGGGAGACCCGGGCTGACGCAGCCACGTGCCGGAGACAACGGCGGGTCCGGTGAAGGGCTGAGGGGGGACCCGGCCCCTGCTCGCTGTGCCAGCGAGGCAGATCGTTCTCACTTTTCACTCCCGAGCTCCCCGCGACCAGCGGCGGGCCTGCGCGGCTTCTGTTTTATTCTCCCTTTAAAGTAACAGGTGAACTTGAACCTGCGCTGGTGTCTGAGGGGGGCGTGGCCACTGGGCCCCCGCGGCTGCGGTGCGGGAGAAAGCTGGGGAGATGCGGGCGGTCGGAGTTCGGCCACCAGCGGTGCTGGTGATGTGGGGTCCTGTTGACCCGAGTCGGATCGGAGCGTTGCCCCGGAAGTTTCAACACCCAGAGCAGCCACGCAGCGGGGACGTCTGAAGAAGACGCTGTGATTTTTGTTTACATTGCGTTACTGCTCGTTTGAGTCTGGATTTCACATGGCTTTTGTAAGCTGTTTACCCCGGGAACCGCCATTCTCACTGCGCAGCTCTAATGAGGCGCTGGAGGCATTTACAGCGTTCGCTTTTATTTTTGAAGAAAAAAAGGAATTGCCTCTTTAATCTACTACAAAGCGAAGCCCGGGACGCGCCAGGACAGGCTCCCGGAGCAGCTCTGCTCGGCGTCGGGGTCTGCGCGCTGGGTCCCTGCGCTCCTTTGTTTCCCGGCCAAGGCGGCGGCCGAGAGCGGAACCGCTTTCTCGATTGCTCTTTGGGGGTGCGAGGCTGCGATCTTCGTCTGAGCGCCCCATCTTGCCAGGGTCGAGGGGCCGCTGGGGCGTCCGGGCCAACCGGGGAGAGCCGGGCGGGGGAACCCACTGCCCGCGCTGCCAGCCACTGTCAGCCGGGTTCGGCGAACTTTCCAGCTCGGCTTACAGGCCCCTCTGGGCCCCCGGCCTGCCCAGGGGCGGCTCGGCCTCGTGTCTGGGCGGAGTATGGTCGCCCTCTTGCCAACACATGGGATGACTTGCCTGGCTCCACGGTGCTTGTGCGAACACGTGTCTCCTCCGTTGGTGTGGGGCGGGGACGCGTTAAGAAGCTCGCTCCGGGCACGGCCCCGGCCCTCGTGCGCCTTCCGCGCGCCCCGTCTCACGGCTCATTGTCACACGGCGGACACACTTCCCCGAGGCGTGGGGATGGAAACCGCGCACCTGGGCCCCAAGGCGAGCACGGCGAATGCACGCACGGGAGTGGCCCTTAGTGTCCGAGCACGTCTGAGCAGGCCCCAGCGGTCACCCTCCCCCGCCCCCCGGAGTTCGGGATGGGCACACCGCATCTCAAAACAATCTGTTCCACAGTTAGACCTACGATGTCACTTGTCATTCCCGGATTCCCAGAGACTCTGTCTTTCTATAACTTTTTTTTTCTAAGTTTGATTTTTAACCAGTTTAAGAGACATGGAGAGAGTGCCGTGAAGTGGTAATTATCTTCATCCCAAAATAGTGTGGATGGCGGCAGCGAACAGGTCCCCGCATCCGGCTGTTTCTGTTTCCCGGGGTGATCACTGTCGCCGCTTCTAGGGTGGCCGTGGCATGTCCAGGGCATCAGGTCTTCGTGGACGAATCGGAAAAGGGGAAAAGGTCGATGAAGTCTGACTTCCGGATTCCTGACCGTCCTCCCATCTGAGTCCCATGGGGACGGGGACCCCTCCGCCCAGCGCTGACCTACCGGACTTCCGGCCTAGCCCCCACCTCGTGTCTGGAGTCAGGGAACCCAGCACTCTGCCAAGGAAGGGAACGGGGCTGACATCTAGTGGCTACTTCGGGGAAGTACAGACACGTGTTTCCTGGGCCCCAGAACCTGAGATTCATTCATTCATTCAGCAGATGGTTTTCTGGGACTTACACTTGGAAAGATAAGGGTCACCACAGATTTATTAACGTTATTCTCTTAGAAGCTAGACATTTCCAAATGTTTCAGACAGAAACGTCCACTACCCAACCTCGGCCGCAGCGTCCCTGGGCAGCCCGCTACCTGGTCTCTGCGAACTGCTGCAGTGACAGAAAACTCACCTGGTCAGTTCATTCCCACCTCGAAAAATCATCTCAGGCTGGGAAGGACCTCGGGGCCATTCGGTGCTACACCCCCATTGTTTGGGGGGACACCGAGGAACAGAAGGCAGAGGATATGGAGTGACACTCAGTGTGTTAGCGGTTGCAGACACGCTGAACTGAACAATGCTGGAATCCCAGCCAATGCTGAATCGGTAGCCAATGCTGAACTGAACCGGTGCCACGCTGAACTGAAGCCTCATGGAATCGGAGCCACGCTGAACTGAAGCCCGGGCGAATCTGAGCCACGCTGAATCCGGAGCCTCATGAATTCGGAGCCACGCTGAACTGAGCCTCAAGGAATCTGAGCCACGCGAACCGAGCCACGCTGGAACCACGCTGAACTGAAGCCCCCGCTGCCTGCTCGCCCTGGCGCCTCTTCCCTTCCTGCAGCGACATTTATTAGATTCTCCTCCCTCCCGCCCTCATCCGTTTCTCCTTGTCTCTTTCTTCTCTCCCTCGGCAAACATTTCGTGATGGCCCATTTTACGTCCCAGACACCGCGGGAGCCTCCCTGGGTGTACGGAGCTGATATTCTCATGGGGGGCAGTCAGTGAACAGGAAATATAAAGGCCTGTGACAAAGGGGGGCAGAGAAAAAAGTGGTGTGGTCCACGGGGACAAAACCCAACTCAAACTGGCTTGAACAGACTGTCCCATAGGGTGGGGCGCCCGGGGTGGCGGGTCCAGGCACCCCCATGACGTCATCACGACTTTCTCTCGGCTTTCGGTGCCACCTCTCTGTCTGTGTAGGCCATTTTCTCTCCCACGAAGGTGGCACCCGGAGCGGTGGGGGGTGGGGGTGGGTATGGCCCAGGTGGGCATGACCACAGGAAGAGGAAAGAGAGCCCAGGCCCTAAACCTGTCTGTCAAACGCCGGGGAAGGACCCGCCGGTGGCGTATGTCCGCCCAGAACCAAGCACGTGGAAGCGGGTTGAAGACGAGCCCTGGTCACTGCCGTCTCTGCGCCGGGGCGAGGGGCGTGGTGGCCGCTGTGCCGGGCGACCCCCGCAGAGCGCTGCGATGGGATGCCGGGCAGTTGCCTGGCAGCCCGGCTGCGGGGCAGACGCAAGGACCCACGCGGCCGCGGGCATCAGAGAAAACTGAACCGAACAAGTCGGACCACAGTGAGGCCGTCTCAGTCGAGAGAAATGGGGTGGGGCTGGAAAATAGTGTTCCGGCTCGGGGAACAGCACCCGCCTCTGCCAGAGGGGCAGCGGGGACACTTCGAGCCCTCAGCGGGGCAGGTAGGATGGGGCGGCGCCAGAGTCGTTGGCCGGCGGGACCCGTGAGGCTGCGCGGGGCGCAGGGGGCTTTGTGGTCCGTGTCGTGCACCTGCGGCTTCACTCTGGGGGTAATTTGGGGTCACGGGCAGGTTTCTAGAGCAGAAGCGACGTGTCCGGACTTTGTATAAAGATGACCGTGGTGGTTACAGCAGTGGAGGCGGTTCCCGCAGCAGGGGGGCCAGTCAAGGAGCCACCGCTGTGGTCGCGCCAGGTCACGGGGTCACGACCCCTGCCACACACCTCTGAGCCAGAGGGCTCGGGGTGCGGCTGTCAGCCCCCTGGGCTGGTTCATCTGTCCCCACTGGGACGGTGACTTCGAAGTCCCCTTTCTCTTTAAAAATTCGATATTTTGTACAATGGAATTAAACAGGGCACCACTGCCTGTCGCCGTGTCTGGAGAGAAGGTGGCAACGGGCGTGTGGCTGCAGGTCGGGCCTGCCGTCCGGCGGCCCCGGAGCAGGCGCTGGAACCCCAGCCAGGCCCTTGGCTGCAGCACGTCGGGACACGGGCAGAATCCCAGCGTGAGGCCGCCCGCAGCTCTCGTGGGCGCCCCCGCGGGACACCCGGGAGGGGCCCGGCCCTCCTCCCGCGTCCCCGCGCGGGGCTGCAGCCGCCCCTCGGACCTGCTCGCCCTCCAGACCCCGGTTACTCCTGAGTGGGAGCCGTTTGACCCGAGAAAAACGGTCGCCCGCAGTTGGAGTCAATATTTGCCCAGCACTCGAATACGCAAAGGGACACGCACCTCGTGTCAAGAGGCAAACGGCAGGCGCTTGGCCGCAGGGGCTGCGGTGGGACCTCTCCCACCCGCGTTCGCTCAGAGCTTCGCAAGTGCGAGATGAATACCCCGAGCGCCCGGGTCTTAGATTAAATGTTGTCTTTTTAAATCAAAAGTAAGCAAATCCTATGTAATGTGCCTGACGTGTATTTATTACAAGGTCCTTTAGAAGCAATTTCCATTCCGATATGCCAGAGCCTGGATTATTATTAAAGAGTTAAGAAAAATGGAGAGCGGGCGATGGGATGAGATTTCTCAGAGATGTATCTACAGAACGAACGGTGCATTATAAAGACATTAAAAAAGCAATAGAGTTTAAACCATTAAAGAGATAAATGTCAATTGACAGATGCCGCGGACTGCGCCTTTCTGCCGTCGACAAAACTAAATGCGGGGGACTCCGGCTTTAAAAGATCTGTGTGGAAAGTTTTTCAACATCCTGTCGGGAAAGAAATGAATCGGCTTGGAAGTCATAAACAACTATTTTATGACGATGAGGATGATGAATTGTTATTTCTTACTTTCCTAATTCGGAAAAAGTAAAACCGCAGCGAAATCAAAGGATAAAATAATAAAAAAGCCACAAACCTCCCAATACAAAGCAGCTAACGCAAACATTGGCACTGGACTTTTTGACTTTTGATACAGATAAAATACCCCAGTCGGAGGAGAGCCCTCCGCCGGGGCTCGGAACCAGGGCCGCCCCTCCCGGGATGCGTGGGGAGACCCCGTTCTCAGACGAACACTTCCTCGCTACGCTCCTGCGTCATCCGTTATAATAACCTGCATCCCTGAGCACGGGCAGCGTGTTCTGGACTCCGCCTTTCCCACACCTCCGAGGACGCCTGGGGGACTTGGGGAGCTGATGGCAGCTGTCCCCATGCTGGTGGACACTGCAGCTGGCGTCGGTATTCCCGGCCAATGCAGCAGAGGGCCACAGCCAGGTCGCTCAGCACGAACAGCAGGGCTGTGTTGTCCCACGGGCAGCACTAAGACGTCGCCAGCGTCCCGCTCCCTCCAGAGGCTGCAGGGGACAGTCCTTCCTGCCTCTTCCAGCCCTTGGTGGCTCCAGGTGTCCCTGGGCTTGTGGCCACTCACTTCAATCTCTGCCGCCGTTGTCACAGGCCACAGCTCTGTGGTCTGTCTACAAACTCCCTCTGCCTCCCTCTTACGAGGACCACTGTCATTCCGCCGAGGGTCCGCCTGCCTAATCCAGAAGAATCGCTTCTGCGGACCTGAAACTGAGCGACATCTTTCACCAGAGAGGCACTACTGGCTCTCTTCCAAGCGAAGCGATGTTCTCAGGTTTTGGGGGTGAGGGCGGGAGCATGTCTTTGCGGGGAGGCGTTCCTTCAGCCTCAGGATGTTCCTGTCTTGGGGTCTGGCAGCGGTGCTCTGGAGACCGTTGTGGACTGGACGTCCGTGTTTTTCTTGGGGACTTATCTGGAATCTGGATTGCAGCCCCGCCCCCGACCCTCGGAGGTGGGGGAGCCCGGTTTCCCCACATTCTCTCACCGCACTGGACTGTGAAACTTGAAAACGTTGCAACATCAGGGTTCAAGGCTAGCTCATTTTGGAAAAAATGTTTTCTCTTATTCCTAGTGAGAGTCAGGGCGTTTTCTTGTTTTTTGGGGGGGCGGGGGGATGAGGGGCATTTACGTTTTCCTTATTGGTTTGTAGAGAGTTCCTTATGTATTTTGGATACTAACCGTTTTTTCTTGTTGTTGTTATATATGATACAAATGATTCCTCTCAGAATATCTCTTCTTTAAAACTTTGTTTAAAGGTTTTTTTTGGTCAAAGTTTTCAAATTTAAAGAAGTCAATTTAATTCATCTTTTCCTTCATTATATCTATATTTTGCATCTCAAAGAATCTTTCCATATCACCCAATTTTGTCTTGTGGTTTCATTTTTCCACACTTGGTTTAAAATCCATCTAGAAAATATTTCTGTGCATAGCGTACGGTAAAGATGTAATTTTATTTTATTTTTCCATGTAGGATGCTTTTATGAAAAGGTCTATCTTTTTCTCATTGATCTGTAATGTTTTCTCTATTGTTTACCGAGGTTTTTCATTTGATTTTTTCTACTGCTGTCTTTCTTCTTGTTTTATTGGCATATTTCCTCCTGTGCACCAGTGTTAAAATGGTTTGATTACTGTGCATTTAAAACCAGTTTCGATGGTGGGTGGGAGAGGCCTTCACCTTTTTCTTCTTAATTGTTTTGCTTATTCTTATATCTCTCCTTTTGTAGTTGAACTGTACGATCAGATTTTTTAATTCTACTTAAAGCCCTGTGGGTTTTTGTTCTGTCTTGTTCTGAATCACATTAAAATGAAAGCCAGATTCGGCGAAATCGTGACATCTCGCTCCTGTCCGGTGGGTCCTCCACGCCACGGATGGAAAATATCTCACTGTTCAGGATCTTTTGTAGTTTTTGAAAAATGCCGGGTGAGATCTTCCGCGGCGTGTCTCACACCCTTGTTCTGATTCAGTCCAGTTTTAGATCCCGTTGTGTTTTTCTTTCTTGTTTCCTAAACCTCATCGCTGCTGATCCACCGCAATCTGTCGGAGGCTGTTGAGTTTTGAATGTTTGCGTCGTGTCCAGACAATGTTCTGAGCCCTTGAATGGGCTCCGCTACGCGTCTGTGTGTTTCGCCGGCCCTTCCTCGCAGACGGCCTGTCACCCACACTCCCATGTCCTCTTTTCTAACTCTCGGTGCCCGACGCCAGCCCCCGGCTGCGTGACGGAACACCGCACGCTTCGAGGACGGGAGCAGCGCAGGCCATCGCCTCCTGTCCCCGAGCCCCGAGGTGTCGGGGCCATCGCCTCCTGTCCCCGAGGCCAGGGGTCTGAGTGGGCACAGCGGGGCTGGGTCTCACGGGCCGAAGCTGGGCACCGGTCAGGCTGTGTCCTTTCTGGAGCTCCGGGTCCTCTTGCCACCACTCGGTCGTCGGCAGATCTCAGTGCTCAGTGGCCGTGTGACCGAGGTCCCCACTGTCCTGCCGGCTGCGGGGCAGGTGTGCTCTGACGACCGGAGGCCTGTCACGTCCCTGCACGTGACCCCTTCCGAGTTGTCCGACTTGGCCGCTCACTTCTGCAGCCAGCCCAGGACCCCGCACTCCGTTCTGCTACGTCGAGAGCTCACCTACGGCAGCACGACCTTCTCTGTGCCCACCGGCTCGAGGCTCCCACCTGCGCTCAGGGGGCGGAGTCGCACAGAAGGACCCACTGGGGGCCGTGCTAGGATTCTGCCTGCCACGGACCACCGCCTGTCCCCAACAGCTCCTGTCCCTCCCACATGCAGAATGCATTCATCCCACGCGAAGGTCCCCGAAGTCTCAGACCGCGATGCCCAACCTCATGCTGGACTGTGGGTCCACCTCAGAGGTGGTGGCTACTCAGCAGCAATGGCTTCCCACACACCTCGCCACTGTCCCCCCGTGTGGTCAAGCGTGGCTAGAGGTGCTCGGTCAGCGTGACCAGGGGTCAGGATGACAAAGTGGACACGGAATAGGGGCGATCGCAGCCTGGGCGGGGTCACCGAGCACGTCCACGGTCGTCCGTCACCCTGTCCTCAGCACCGAAGGCGATGCCCGCGGCTCGGCTCTGCCTTCTACGCCTGGCCCAGGCGCGTTTCCACGCGCGGCCGCCCAGGACGCAGTCGTGGGCTGCATGTCGAGTTCATTCCCTGGGGACCGTCATGGCTTTGCCAGCATCCGGTGTCTCTGCAGGTCCAACTAGTCTGCTTCCCCCTCTGGTCACTGCAGTTGGCCTCCGGGTCCATTCCCGCCCGGGGCAAGGCTCGTGTTTCTTCGCCGCCGAGCTGCGCGCTCAGGTGGCGGTCGCCGTCGTCCTTGGCGGTTATCCTGGGAACACCTGGTCCCATCCAGCTGCTGCAGCCTGCGGCAGGGAGGGGCGCGGGGCTCCCGAGCTGTGTGAGAACCTCTCTAGGCGAGTCTCGGTGCTTACAGCGCATGCGCGTATGTCTAATGGAAAAGACCCCGAGCCAGCGCCTCCGAGGGGTGGCCGGTGTTGGAAATGGGGCGCGTCTAGTTTGCAAACGGCAGGTCATTTCCAGAAACGCCGCGAGGTCCTGGGCTGCGGCTTTCCTCACCGCACAGATGCTCAGCACGTCGCACCTTCGGCGAGAGCTTGGTCGATAAAGTTATCATGTAATTATCATAGAAGGGTTTTAATTATTAATCGGCACCTCTGGGGCTGTCTGTGGGCCGAGTGCTGTATGTCGTCTGAAGGCGGGACCCCGGTTTGACAGATAGGAGGGAAGTGTGGGGGAGATCATCACTGCCACCATGAATAATTGAGCTTTAATAATTTTTGCCGCGTTTAGAAACCGTTCCTCACACTCCTTCCAGGACCGGGGCGCCCGAAGCCAGAGCTGATCAGACTCCTCTTGTCCTCGCTGAAGCTCTGCAGCCCGACGAAGACCAGCGTGCAGGTGTCCCCAGCAGGAAGCTCAGGGCGGCGAGCCCGGGAGCGGTGTCTGCGCCACCAGGGTCCACTGCGGCGCTGCCGGCCCGGGCTCCGCCGAAGAACAAGCTCTGCGCAGACGCATGGGCAGCGGGCCGAGGACACGACTCTCTCCTTCAGAGCTCCTTTATTATTATTTATTCTGATAAAGAAGGCAATGTTTTAATGATAAACATAGTGTTAATTTATTGTAAACAAATTTAAAGACGCAGTGAGACAGTGTAGACAAGAAGGATAAACCGGTCTCTCCCTCCCGCTGTGGCCGCCCTAGAGAAACAGACCGCGCTGACCCCAGATGTGGTTTGGATGTCAAGACGTATTACGCCACACGGCCCAGAAGGCATGAGAGGTGTACTCTTTACCTAGAGAGGCCTTTCGGGGAGAGCAGACCAGCACCCCAGCGGGTCCGAGAGGGCAGAGCAAGGAGCCTGGCTCGTCTTCCGGCGGAGGGAGGCCAGGCGAGAGCTCCCACATGCGGGTGGGGGCTTACGTGGCCGCGAGCTGGCAGCAGTGCTAGAGGAGGGAGCACCTGGCAGAGGGAGGAGGGAGAGGGGAGGCTTAAAGCCGTCAGTGTCGAAAAGCAATAAAGGGAGTCTGGCTCCCCATTCTGTTTCTCGAGCCTCCTCACTCCAGGTGGACCACTCTCTAGAGCCTCCTTAGTGCACGTCCAGATATTTTCTTTGTATGAATGAAACTGTTCTTACATGAGATCTATACATCCATCCATCTATGCATCCACTTATTTACCCATCCATCCTTCATCCATCCATTCATCAGCCATCCACCACCCATCCATCTACCCACCCATCTTCATTCGTCCATCCACCATCCATCATCTGTCCTTCCTTCCATCCATCCATCCATCCATCCATCCACCAACCATCCATCCATCCATCCATCCACCCACCCAGCCATTCATCCTTCATTCGTCCATCCATCATCCATCATCTATTCTTCCATTCATCCAACCATCCAGCCTCTTTAATGCAAAATGGTGTCACATTACACATACTTTTGTGAATTCGTTTCTCCACTTAACTATGAGTCTTGAAAAGACATTTGTTTATAGCCCCACCTCATTCTCTCGATGGCTTCCTGAGGTTCCATGGCCTCTAATGGTGGCCATTTAGGGGTGATTCCATTTACCCCATCACAAACAATCCTTGTAGCCCCACACCTGTGCAGGTATGCCTCTGGGATACGCTCCCAGAAGCGTGATGGCTAGGTTGCAAGACATGCACATTCTAAAATTTGATAGACATTGTCAAACTGTGTTCCAAAACTATGCTATAGAATACTCGCTGACCAACAGATTATCAGAATCTGTTTTTTTATTACCTGTATTGATCAGGATGGGGGAAGGACATTAAAGCGATCTGTCAATTTGAAGAAATTGTTGCTGAGTTAGTTTACGCCTTTCAAATATTTTTCAGCCATTCTTATTTCTATGACTTTGAAATGCAAGCTTTTCTCAAGTCAATCATTTGTTTTTTATTGATTTGTAGGAGATCCTCTCTATGAGGTGTGTTGGAAATATACTTTCCAGTTTGTCATCTGACTGCTTATGGAATGCTTCGCTCTGGGGAACTTTTCTTTATTATGAGATACAATGTAACAGTTTCATCTTTTATGAAACTGCTTGTTTTATTATATTTAGAAAGTCCTCCTCTAATGAAAGATTAGTTTTTTAAATTACTTATAATTTTGCTCTAATTGTTTTTAATTCTCATACTTAAATTGATGCTCCAACAAGAATTTATTTTATTGTAAGGTATGAAATAGAATTCCTGGCTTTATCTAATTAGCTAGCAGATTGTCTCAGCACCATTTAGAAATTATGTCTTTTACCTTGTGATATGAAATGCTACTTTTTATCATGCTAATCATTCTGAATTTCATTTTATTTCTTGATTCTACATATTTTATATTGATCTACATGTTGATTTCTCTACTACTTTAAGTTTTATTTCCAACATATTTCAGCGTCAAATGCCAGCTCCTCCGAACTTCTCTTTATTTGAAACTGTTCCGACCATTTAAAATTGTTTCTATTTCTGGAAGACCTTTAGAGTCATTATGTCATGTTATACAAGCGGTCTCTCTCCCAGCAAACAGTGAAGTTTTTGCCATTATTTAAATTGAAAATGCATTGAAAATATAGATTACTTTGGGTAGTTGTAGTTGTAAACTGTGTATTATTTTGTATAGTTGTCTTTTTTGGTAAGAACAAGATTTGTTGCCATTTATTCAAATATTCTTCCATCTCTATATAAAATGTTGAAAATGTTTTATATGTCTTATATTTTACTTAAGAATACTTTATACTTTTTTTCTCCCCCGGAAATGGAACTGTTTCTTCCTTTCTACTTGTAATTGGTCACTGGTTTTTAAATAAGATAAGTATTGATTTGGTATTCAGAATTTGTTTTTATGTTTTGGTGTTGTTTGTTTGTCAGGCATCCAATGACGTCATCTACAGAGAGTGACATTCTCCTGTCTTGACATTGCTGCTTCTCGCTGTGTGATCAGGACGAGCCAGGACGAGCCCTCTACCACGCTAAGGCTCTGTCCCCATCTTCCAAACGAGAGTGGTGGCTCCTGGACGGACACTGGAAGTGGGAGGCCGAGAGACGGTTATTGCTGAGCCTCCCTGGGAGGGGACAGCGGCCCCTGGTCAGAGCCAGGAAGGGAGAAAACGGGGTGGGGGCGGGGACCGGCTGCCATCCGGGTGAGTTGCATATGAATCCAGTTTAAGGGGGATGTGGAGAGAGGTGGAACCTGGGTGACACCCAGAGTGTCCCCTGAGGAGCGGGCAGGGTTGGCACGGGTCCCGTTTTCCTTTATGGGGCCACGGAGTGCGGGCCATGCGCGTGGGACATATTCACGTGTTCTTGAGGAGAAATGATGAAGGAACAACAGTTACGTGCTCAGATACGTAACTTCGCAGCTGACGCCGGCAAACAGCGCAGTGCAGTGTCGAGCACGGGGACCTGGTCGGTGTCCATCAGCTGTGGACAGGAGACACGTCGCTCAGACTGGGCCTGATCCCAACGGGCCGATCTCTGTCCCACGCGCAGGATCCGCGGCGAGGGCTCTGCCTCAAGGCCCATCGCTCCGCTCTGGCAGACGAGACCCCACACCCCAGGGCTTGGTCACTCGGCCAGGCGTTTTGTTGAGCCCTGAGTCACTCAGAACCTTGTCCTTAAAACTGCACAGGGGACATTAAAGTGGGATTTCCTTCCTTTTTCCTGCGACGGTGGCCTTTGTCTGCACACCCAGCCCGCTCCGCTCGGCTGGACGGTTTGACCGGCAGGCTGCGTCGCCTTCAGGGGCCCCTGCTCCGGGTGACAGCTCCCATCCCCCACGGGTCAGCAAGTCCCACCGGCTCCGCCTCTAAACCCACCGCACACCTGTCCTGTTTGCATCCCCAAGGTCCAGCCACATCAGCTCTTGCCAGGATCACGGCGCCAGCCCCCGGCCTTGTGCACTCACGCTGCAGCCAGACACGGCTTTAATTAGCCACTCAGATCACATTGTCCTTCGCTTAAAACCAGCTGATAGAAAGACCCCTTCCCCGCCACCTGCACCGTGACCTGCAAGCCTCCTAGGTCCGCCCCGCAGGCAGCAATGGCTTCACCCCGCACCTCACGCATCGTGGCCTTGGCCACCAGCCACAGACCTGCCCGCTGCTCCCCAGCCGCCTGCCGTGTCCTGGCGCTGGGTCTCTGTCACCCTCAGGGACTGTGCGCTCACCTGCTCCCAGAGGCCTGTCTGCCCGGTCTCTGCAGCTGCAGGGCCTGGCCTGGCACTCGGGGACGACTCGGCATCCGGCGGCCGGGCGTGGTCACATACAGCCACAGCTTCGGTTCCCTCCTTTCCTCTTCCCTGGCTGATTGGGTGCCGTTTTTAATGACTGGTTTTACTGAAGTTCTGCACACTTCTTTACAAGCGGACTTGGCTCCCGCTCACCCATGCTGGCATCGAGCCTCGTTCGTGTTAGCTCCCCAAGCTCCCGCCTTCTGCCATGGCTCCCATGAGGATCTCGAGCCTCGGTCAACTGCGAAGCGCACGGCATCGCAGGAGAGCCTTGTTGCTGTCACGCCAGCCGAGCGCCGGCTGACCCGTCCGGATCCGAGGCGAAGCCACGGCCAGAGCCCGGAGTCAGGCAGAAGCTCACGGAGCCCTGAGGGGCGGGGCAGAGACGCGGACACTGGCGGCCACGCATCTTCTCTGCGTGCGGAGCGGACCGCCTCGTGCACGTGTACGTGTGTGAGCATACGCGTGGGCACATGCGTAAGTGTGCGCACATGCATATGTGCATGCACGCACATGTATGTTCATGTCAAGCCTAGGCCGGAGCTGGCAGAGCCCCCTTAGGCTCCGGGCCAGTGGTTCTGGACTCGAGCTGCCTCTGAATCACTGGCGGCTCCTGCAGGCAGATTCCTGGGCTCCGGCCTGGGAGGGGCCCAGGACACTAACTTCCCAGGTGACACTGCAGGTCGGAACCCTCTAGAGAGCCCTGCTCCATGTTCAGTGCGTCTTTGATCTGTGAGGTCGGAGGTCCTAGCTCCTCCTCGGATCCCCAGGCACTGTCTCGAGAATCACCCAAGGTACGTGTCGGTGACATCTCATGGGCAGGGCGCAGGCCCCCATGCAGGCTCACCTCACCTTCCTGCACTGAGACCCTACATGGCCGCCTACCCCTCAGCCTGGGGCACAGGAAAGGCAAATTCGTGATCGAATGACTCGGCATTCATGAAAAGGCTTGTAACACAGGAAGTCAGCACGGCCCCCCCTGCCCCCAGGGCCGGGGAGCGGGCCTTGGGGGGTTGGTGGCCCTGGGGGGACGGCATCAGACGATGTGAAGGCCCCCTCCCAGAACGACAGACCGAAATGTCTCCTCTCCAGGTTGCTGGGGGAAATGGGCGTTCAGGTGCGGGTGGCCGTGGAAAGGCCTCCCGGGGGGCATGGCCCCTTGTCCAGAGACCAGCGATGTGGGGAGAGAGTGACCAGCGAGACTGAAACAGCCGCCCGGGGACTCGGGCGTCGCCGGCTCTCCCGGCAGGATGCTGGCGGCGAGGCACCCGGTCCGCCCCTCGGGGGCCCCTCTCGTCCTGATGGTTGGGGAATGTGAACCGGGCTCAGGGGGCTCCAGGACCCTGTCGTCCTTGTGAACGAGCTCAGCCACGTTGGGTTGAGTCTGTCGGGAGTGACCAGCTTGTGCACGTCCCTGGGGCGGGAGAGGCGAATCCCTTTCCCCGGGAAGGTAAATGGATGATCATGAAGAAAACCGCCCGCATTCCAGCCCACGGGGGAGAAGGAGGGGTCCCCGCGGGCGACGGCGCCTGTCCGTCCCGTGCTGGCCGTGGCCGTGGCGCTCCCCACGCCTGCCTCGTTCTCCAGGCGGCCACGGAAATGGTCGCCTCGCGAGCTTCTCGTTGACACGGTCGCTCGTCACCACGGAGCTCCCAGCGCAGCCTCCCGCCTCTGCGGGTCACTGTCACGGGCGGGAGGGGCAGGGGACCGCCGGCCCCACTCGTCAGCGCCACTTCCTTCTGGAAGACGGGCAGCTCGTGTTTTCTCTTTGCAGGAAAGAAAGAAAAAACCCGTTTGAAACAGCCCCGGAGCAGCTTAGCAGGATCCAAAGCAGCAGGAAGGTGACGTTGGGTCTTCTCGGCAGCGGCTGGTCACAGGGAAACGGCTGGAAAAAATCGGCGCCCTAGGATCAGACCTCCAACGCGGGGAGCCGGGGACTCTATTTGGGGTTTATAGCAAGCGCCCGTCTCTGGGACGCGCAGGCGGCACCGAGGGCAGCCAGGACCCACCCGCGTCGCCCTCTCGGCTCCCGCCGGCGGGAATGGCCTCCGTTTTTTCCCTCCTCGCTGCCACCTGAGCCTGTGGGACTCTATCAAATAACCATTTGTCTCGAGGTCTTGTCTGAAATAATTTGAACTGCCAAACCCTGAAATGAATAGGTTTTGTTAACACAAAAGGCTAAGGGACTGGCTGGAAATTTTAAAGAACTCCCCAGCCTGCGTCTTAACGGATCACATTGTTTCGCTCCCAGGCATGGCTTTGTCAGCGGCCTTCTGCCTCGGTGGGTGTGGGATGATGGATGGTCTGGCCGCTGGAGGCGGGGAGGGAGGCCGGCCGGGCGGGGCTGGGAATTGGCTAAGTACTTCTGGGCGCTTCGACCCCGTCGTGGCACTCAGCGAGCCGGCCGCCTTGATTTATAAACTGGGGTGGTGATGAATGATCGTTTAAGTGGACAAGGCGGCCAGAGCCTCGCAGAGCGGATCACGCAGACATGGCCGCCACTTGTAGCGCGTCGGGGCCGGGGCAGCTCCTGGCGTGCCACGCCTGCAGCTCCGAGTCCACCCATGTGGGACGCGGGGCCTCCGGCCACGGCTCCTGGCCACTGTCCCGGGCGGGTGGGAGGGAGGTGCCTGCCTTGCACGGTCGGGGGCTGCCGGGGACAGGGCGCCAGGCGGTGGCTGGGCCCGCTCCTTGTCAGGGACCTCCGTCCTGTCCTGGCCGGGGCCCGGTGCAGGCAGTCCCCCCGCTTCCTTCTCTCTGTGTGCCCCCAGACCCTGCCCTCCCTGCCGTGCTGCCAAGGGCATCACTGGGCCCTCGCACCCGACCCCGTGCCCGCCCCACGTCGTCCTGCTGGCTTCCTTCCTTCCAAGCTGAGGCAGACGGCAGGTGGGCTGCTGAGAACCACGAGACGTGGCAGCAAGACCCGGACACAACCTTCCAAGGCCTGAGCAGCGCCGTCCAGACTGGCCCTTGCTCTGTGGACAAGGAAGGGGCGACCCCCTGCAGGGGACAGGGAGCAGCCAGACCACAGTGAGCGGAGCCTGGTGCTAGGGACGGCTCTGCCTCGTGCTGTCAGGATCCGTCACGATATTGACCGTGATTGGAGTCAACCTTTAAATGGACTGAGTGCCACAGCCGTGGCAAGCAGGGTGCGGATCGATGACGGAAACCCAGCTTCTGCTGGCAGGGAGCTGCCGCAGCTCCCAGAGGGGGACCCCGGCATCAGGGGACCCCGGCATCGGGGGACCCCGGCATCGTTTCAGTCTGCCCTGCGCTCGGGGAAATCCTCCGTGTGTCAGGGGAGGAAGGAGCGGGGAGAAACCTCAGAGGCTGACTCTGCACGGCAGGGATGACGCACCGAGCCTCAGCTCGGGGATGCGTAATGGCGTCCTCGAGTGCCCTCTGCAAGGAACGGAGGCGCGAGGACCGGACGATGCCGGAGCTCGGGGAATCTGCGGGTGACGAATGTCACCTCCTTCTAAGCATTGTGCAGCCATTGCTGCTTGCGAAACACAGGGCTCCGCCACCTGTGCGGCGGGGGAGGCTTGGCGGCCCGTTCAAACTTCCTCCCGGAAGGGACCGGACCGTAGGGACCTCAGAGCAGCGCTATGCAGACGCCTCCCCGGGCCGGGGCGAGGACTGAGGTGGGGGCAGGAAGCTGCAGGTGGGGCAGGAAGCTGGCAGGTGGGGCAGGAAGTTGCAGCAGGAAGCTGGTGGGGGCAGGAAGCTGGAGGTGGGGGCAGGAAGCTGCAGGTCGGGGCAGGAAGCTGCAGGCCGGCGGAGGCCCTGGTCCTTTTCTCGGCAGGGGCGACTTCTGTTTTCACCGCTGGATTTTGAAGTGAGCAGAATGGACTCTCAGTGCCGAACCAGGTTCGGTTTGTGGCTCCAAACACACAAGGTCGCCTTCCTCCATCGAAGACTTCCACGCCTGCACAGCGGCCTCAGCACGGCGAGTCCTCTTCCTTTGCAACTAGGGCTTCGAGTGTGTTTCCTCTACATTCCCCTCCCCCTCCCCATTTTAAGATTTAAAACGTATCGGTTTTATCACGGAAAACTTGATTAGAGAGTCAATTGATGTCGCCTTGCTCTCCGGGAAGGAGCGAGGGGCCGGGAATGGAAACGGCTGCTTGTCGCTGCGTCTGGCTCTGCTCCGCGGGGCGACCTCCGTTTCTGAGGGTTCTCGGCGTCGCCTGCCTCCCGAGCCGTTTTCAAGGCGGCTTAGGCCCCGGCGCTCGCCCATCTCCTCCACACTCTCGGGAAGAGTGGAGAGGGTGGGCAATTTTGAGCGTAGAAGGCAGAGTCACGGTCTTCTGTGATGCATCCTCGTGGTAAATCTGAGCAGGTGACCCAGTTTTCCTGGGCCGACAATTGCCGTCCCTGACATTTCTCCAGCCCCTGGCTCTCTGCACGCTCCGGCCTCAGCCTTATTTCATGCGATGGTCCCCGCTCATCCGGCGGCAACCCCGGGAGAGAGGGCTATGCTTGTGGGACAGGAAGCTGAGGCACAGATTGCGGAGAACGTGCCCGGGGTTGCACAGCTGTCGAGATGCAGAGCTTGGCGGCCTGACCCCGCACGTGGCCGACGCAGACCCACCTCGGGTCCTCGTGAGAACCGGTTGAGAAGACCACGTGACCCGCCGAACCCGGGCTCCCGTCCTCCCCGCCTTGGCCCACAGCAAGTCAGCGGCCTGAATCGCCCGAGAGGAACCGGGCGGCCGCGGATGCGCGTGGCCGTCTGCCACCGTGATCCGGCTGTCCCTGGGGGTGGAAAGATGTGCCGTCTCGGATTCGCCATTCAGTTCAAATGTCGCCCCTCACGAACGTGGTCCCTCGGACAGCCGACCGCTCCGTGGCGTCTATGAACAAACGAGCTGAACTTCATTCTTGGGGTCACCGTGACGCCGCGAGGCTGTGCCGAGCGGTGGGCCGTGTGTGTACCCACCCCGCCCGGCTTTCTGAACGTGCGTGACAGGAACAAAGCAAAACCGGCGTGAAAAACCAAAACCAGAAAAAGAAAACAAGGCAGAAAACCCCAAAGCACGCAGGGTTTACGGAGGACGAGCCTGGCTTTTCTGCGCCCTCATAAATCATTCACGTCTGAGCCCTTCAGTCTGTTCGCAACGATCGGATTGTAGACTCATTTCTGTTCCTGACGGGCAAAGGAAAGCCGACCGGTCCACACTCGGAGACAAAGACTGTATTTATAACAAAAGGGTGCGCGGCGTAAGACGGTTCGGGTAATTGGCTTTGCGGGTGGGATGGCTCGGGGAGAGGAAGCAACATTTATTTAGACTCCGCGTCTGCAGAAGCTGCCGGAGCATCACGAAGTTTATCCTGCTGCAGGCTGTCTGCTCGTCGCCCGGCGGTGGTATTGATTCCCCTCTGTGGATTAATTATCGGAGGCCGTTCCAGACTTCCTCAGGATGGACGGCAGGAAAAATGATGTTTTCATTTCAGTGAAGCCTGCTGGCGACGGTGCTGTGCTTCTCGGGAGCCGGGAGTCCGCGGATGGGAGGCCGCCCGCGAAGGGCTTGGCGGGATCGTCCATCTTATCTGTGCCCCAGAAGTCCCTGCTTGGCCTGGGCACTCTGCACACCGGCCTCTCGTGGCCCTTGGCAGCTATTTGCAGAAAGTGTGCTCAGCTCTGGGGGCGAGAAAGAGAAATTGTGGCAGACGCAGCCTGGAAGCCTGGGTTATTTATAGCACAGGGCGTGTGACAGGAAGGCGGTGTAGACGCTTACCCAGACGGAGGGGTCTCCTCCCTGGGGCGGGGGGTGGCGGGGGCCTGGTTTAAAGTCACCGCGGAGCAGCAGGGCCGTGCGGGGGGCTTTGAGCGTCGCCTGTGGAGACGGTGCGGGGGAGCCGGTCTGGGACGCAGACGCTGTGCGCTCTCCTGCCCGCCGCGTGGTCCCCTCACGTGTGGCCACACTTGCCGCCCGTGTCAGCTGTCTGTCTTCTGCCCCTGAGTGGGGCAGAGCGGGCTGTGGGTTTCTGCGAGGCTTCTGCGGTTAAGCCCGGCTTGGAACGGGGGGCGCGGAGCAGGGCCAGGGTTCTAGGCGAGGCCGGGATTTTCCTGGCGCTCGGCGCGGCGTGAGACACGTCCCCTAAGACACCATCTCTCCAGAGCGCTGCAGTGGAGCATGTAGAAGGCTTCGTCGTTCATCACCCTTACTTTTTCCTTAGAAGACGTGTAATAAGCTAACTATGAAGTGTCGTCACGGCGTCAAATAGAAATCAGATGAAATAATGTGAGCGCATCTCACCCCAGATACAATCCCTGAACAATCACGGTTCTCCTCCTTTGCGGTGCCTAATAGCAAAAAAGGAGCACTCGTACAACATTGCTTTGTAATAAAATCGAGCTTTAAATGACAACGGCTCTGAAGTTCGATGTGTATGTTTAAGAAAATGGCTTCGCGAGCTTTTTCCGCGAGGGAACAGCGCGGCGGCGCCTCTCAGGGCCGCGAAGCATGCGAGGCCGCGTCCGCCTCGTCCCCCTCACGCTGAGCTGGCTCGTGCTTTCCACGCCAAACGCTCTGCGCGACTGTTTCTGGACTTGTGCTTTGAGCTCGTTCATGGCGGGTTTTAGGGTTTTGCGCCCTTACGGGGTGACACTCAGAACAGTAAGTTATCTGGGAAGAGCTTCGGCGGCTGACGTGTGGTGCAGGGTGCAGGGCGTGGGGAGAGAGCTTCGCGCGGGACGGGGAGTGTCGTCCCCTTGCTGCAAACCCGCCGATCGAGTCGCCGTGACCTCACAGCCCTTCAGTGTCCCCCAGGCCACCGTCGTCATGCTCCCCACATGTCCTGCATCTCGAAGTTCAGCTTTTCAGCGTCATTTCACCGGATTATCTGAAGCACTTTTGATGGGACTTCTAGTTCTTCATCATTTTGTTTATTGAAGAACATTGGTGTGGTTGTCATTTTAGTGTCGATGTTATTGTATACATGCGTGGTTACCTCGTTAGCTGGGATGCCTTACGTTTCTGAACGAATTCAGGGGAAATGGCATTTGGCGGATGATTTTCGCGCCTGGCCCTCTCCTGCCCTCGTGGGCGGCCGCCCCGGTCATTGGTGACAGACACTTCCTCTGACCGAGTCTCGGAATCCCTGCAAAGTGGGGCCCAGCACGGACAGGCTGGTGGGCTGCCTAGGAACCCACACTCCGAACGCGTCTTGGGTGATCCCACGGCAGGCCTTCGATGGGGGAGGACCCGCTGCGTTTGCTGCTTCACTCAGCGAGCGTCCTTCCTGGCTCTGCAGACGGCGGCAGAGGCCTCCCGCACAGGGCGAGGCCCCGTGACTGCCCGCCAGTCCACGAGCAGTGGCTTGGCAGCCCCGTGGCCCCTCTGGTAGGCCAGCTGGGCTGGCCGGTTGCCCTCGGCCATGCCTCTGAGCCCCATGGGGCCTGGCAGGGAGAGAAGGGCAGCTGCCCAGGGGCATGGCTGCACGCAGGGCAGGCCAGCCAGGCTTAGGGCAACTATCCTCATGCAGGAAAGTGTGCTGGAGTCCCCCTGGGAGCTGTTCCAGCCAGGTGCTCCCTAGAATTTTAGATCCACCAAGTCAGGGGGAGGAGGGGAGCGTGAGAATCCGCATTCCTGGCAGGTTTCCAAGTGCTGCTGGCCACCTGGGGGCCGCCTGGGAGCCCAGTGGCTTAGGGCCTGGCTCACGCACTCTCTCTGTCTCTGTCTGTCTGTCTGTCTGTCTCTGTCTCTGTCTCTGTCTCTCTCCTTTTCTCTCTGTCTCTTTCTCTCTCTCCAACTCTCTCTGTTTTAAATCATATAGAAAATAACAGTTAATTTTCTTGAAGTTTCCTTTTACTATTGTAACACAGCGAAACAGGTATTAGAAACATTCTTTTAAATTTCGTTCAGGAAGAACGCTTTTGCCTGTTAATCAATTTTCTTAATTATTTATACTGACAATTGCCATTTGTTTCTTTCTAGACTGTTTTCCTTGTAAGGTAAACCCGGACCTGCGCTCTGTGATCCGAGGCATTCGCACGAGCCCCCAGAAACAGAAGGGAAGGGGAAGAGCACGCGCAGACGCTCGCTCACGGGCCTAGACCGGGCGGCCGGCCCGCGGACTCCCCTCTGCTCCTGGGAACGCGCCGATGAGCCGGGCAGGGAGTCGCGGCGACGCGGGGCTCAAGACTAGCACCCCGACAGCCGGCTCTGCTCCAGCAAGTCGAAGCGGCTTTAAAGGGATGGGGACCTTCGGAGCAAACGCTGACTACTGTAGATGGAGTTCTGGATAAAAAGTGAGTCGAACAGCGATGCTGATTTATCGTTCGATCACTCGCTGGGAGAAAACCTGATTTATTCGTAAGTCTGTGCCTGCCATTTTCCCTGAGCGTAATGACTGTGATTTGTAATGCATACATCGTATGATTTATTTAAAAGTAAATTTATTTCAAATAACTACTATCTGAATGTGAATGAAATACAGCCTTTAAGTGAATGATTTAAAGGGCCCGCTGTACACAAAGCTTGCATAAGTCTGTAGCTACATCTAGCCAGCAGCCGACGGGGAATAGGCTGGGAGAGACACAGCGCCTTCCCGGGAGGTCGCGTGTGGCAGATGAGAACCAGCTCTCTCCTCCTGCGGAGCGTGACCTCCGTGACGCTGGGCTGGCCGGGAGGCGCGTCGAGGGTCTGCTGAATTCCTGCTCCTGAGTCTTCCGCCAGCTGGAAGGCAGCCTCGCTGTTTGAATGTGAGATTCTCGTGGTCCCCGAGGCTATATTTGCTCTGCTTGCTCCAGCTCCAGCCAGCGCTGGTGACTGCGCATGGTCCCATGCCCAGGAACGCCGCCCAGCGGGCCTTCCATGCCGGGGGAGGCGAGGCACCCCCACCGCCACCCACGCTGCCTCCGGCACCTCTCCTGCCACAGCCTCGGGCCTGGGGTCAGGCCAGGTCAGGCACGTGAGGCTCCTGCTGCGGCTGGCCTTCAGCTGACCATGCGATGGTGGCAGGAGGCTGCGTCCACCTCCCTCCCGCCCCAGCCACGTGGCCCCGGAGGCTGGCAGTTACTACTCCATTCTTTAGGGTCCTGAAATAGTTCCAAATTCCTAAATTCCACATTGAAATGTAAAAGCCAGGGGAGTGAGGACCCCAATGGCCGCCTGACAATAAGAAGTGGGGTGACAGACACCCCAAGGGCAGAAAAGAGCCGGGGCCAGGCCTGAGGGACCGGCCGGCGGGACTGGGCACGGCTGTTTTGGGCCAGCCGCCCAGGTGCCAGGATGATTGAGTAGGTGTTGTTTCTGCCACATGCACTCGGGTTCACAGCCGCCTTTACCCCGGTCCCACCCCTGGGGTCTTGCTGGGGCCACCACGGGGTGTAGCCCTCTGGAAGGGCAAGGGCGATGAAGGGGGACCAGGCCCTGCTGCCATCTGTCCAGGCGAAGCGCTCAGGAGCTGCAGGCTCTGCTGGGGGCGGGGGAGCCCTGCGCCCCCACACAGCCATCACGCCGTCATTGTCCCAGCGGGCGACGGGGCCTCTGCCCTGCTCTGCCAGCCCCAGACCCGCCGCTGGGGGCCTCTGCCCCGGGGAAGTGAAGCGCAGACACTGGGCCTCTCTTGGCCTGAGCCCCATCCAGCAGACGGCGGCCCTGTCCTGCCCAGGGCGTGGCACCCCCGTCACAGCTCGGGCGGTGCATGTGTCAGTCCCCTCCGTGTCCCTAGCTCCCACGTAGGAAGGGAACAGAGGGGTGGACGTGGCTCCGGCTGCACTTGGCCGGTCCAGCTCCCCACCTGGCCCCACGGTGAGGGCAGGCTTGCTGTCCCCGGCCGGACAGAGACCCTGCAGAGCACCTTTACTGGCGAGCCTCACGCAGGGTGACATCCCGCACCTCGGGTGAGTATTAGCCATCTTCCACGGACACCCCGGAGGAGGGGTCAGGCCCAGGCCAGGATCACCGGGGTTGGGGTGGGTGTTGATGGCGGGGCCTGGGGTCAGGGCCAGGGGCGGGGCCTGGGAGGGCAGGTCCCCCCACCTCGGGCACACCTGCTGGACCCCGCCACACCCTCCTCTAGGCAGGACTTGGGGGGTGGGTTCATTGACGGGCAGGCGACCGGGTGTCAGTGATATGAACACCCTTCCGGCACTTTGGTCAAATAACGTTTAAATGGTCACTTGTGCGTTTGCATTTTGCTGCCAATTACGGGTCCAAATCATGGTTTAGGGAGCTTATTTGAGGCTTGGGGGCTCTGGGCTCTGCAGTGAGGCTCGGGGTGCAGTCACTGTGGGGAGCAGTGCACGGTCCCTCCTCCTGGCATTTGCATGTCTGGACACCGGGCGGCCGTGACCGGAGGCCAGCTTGTTCTCCGACGCCCCAGGAGCCCGGTTCCTGCCGACGCCTCGGGAGCCCGGTGCGGCTCCGCAGCCTGCGTCCAGGGCTGCGGCCCCGCGGGCCTCGCGTGTCCAGTGGGCTGGGGGTGAAGGGGCCCTTGTCTGGAGCCCTCACTGCGAAGGCCACTCCTGGCGGAGGCGATTCTCCAGCCAGCAAATTGCACTGAGGTCACGGGAGGTCCGGGCCTGAGCTGTGCTCTGCCCTGCAGCCCCGCCGACACCCACGGGCGCCACCCCCACCTTTCCTGACCGACACAGCACAGCGGCGGCCACCTCGCCTCTCAGGGAGCCCATGAGATGCTTCTCATGTCCCAGGGGTGAGTGCGACACCAGAAGGGAGACCGCGTAGACCAGCGACAACGGGAAGCTCCGGCTTTGTCCCCCTACGCAGCACCACCAGGAAATGCGCCTTGGTCTGAGGATGGAGCAGGGCACTTCTCTCCAGGGAGGGACGCAGGGTCCTGGGCTGCCGTGGGAGAAAGCAAATCTAGGCACGTCGAGCGGGGTGTCTGTGGTTTGCGTGCATTTGAAAAGCAGCGGCCGCCGGGGAGAAGGCGTTGGGCTGAGCACGGAAGGCACCGGGTGGGCCCTGCCGTCTGTGTGGGAGATGCCCAGGCAGGGACACAGTGCGTTGGGGACCCAGAGTTCCTGAGAAATAACCAGGAAACTAAAACTACAGACTGAGCAGACGGGTTCCGGGAAGACCATGGTATTTGCTGTTTGCATGAATAGTCTGCATCAGAAATAAGACACCCATCCCTGTCGGGGGGGGGCAGGTGGCTGCAGTCTTCAGAGACGTCGAGAGCCGTCTTCCTGCCCGGAGGAGCTGTCAGCACCGCGGCGCCCTCATCTCTGCAGGTTACCTGAGGAGAGCAAGGACGGTGACGGACGTGCTGGTGGCCAGTCACACCCGAGTGTCCACCGACCGAATCCGTCCTGCCCTCTGTCTGTTACTCATGGTTTTTGCTGCTTCAATGCTATGGGGCTTGAGTGGGTAAAAGCAGATACTGGAGTGTCCTGGATCACCTTTTCTAACCTTTTAAATATTAATATTTTCCATAGTAAAATGATAATAATGATCTCTACTTTGTGAGGATTTTAGGAAGATTAAAGATGCTATGTACTAAGCCTTTAGAATGGTGAGTGGTGTACAGTAAGTACACGTGTGGTGGGAACCTATCGGATGTTAGGTACCGTGGCTATCACCACCACCATCATCATCCACCACCATCATTGCTATCATCGTCACCATCATCATCATCATCATCATCATCATCGTCGTTGTCGTCACCATCATCATCATCACCGCCATCATCACCACCGTCCTTATCACCAGCCTCATCCCCACCACCATCACCATCACCATCACTATTATCATCATCACCACCATCGTCATCATCATCACCCTTGTTACCACCATCACTAACACCAGCATGCGCTTACTGGTTAAAAGGTCTTCTTCCGACTCTACATATTTTTAACCCCGTTATTACCATCTCCAGAGGAAGAGTTGAGTGAGATGGGCTTCCATCCGTGGGAGAAAATGAGAGCTCTGTAAGCTGGGTGACAAGTTAATCCTTCCATTTCAAAGGGAGAATAAAAACCTGATTGCAGACTCTACAAATGGCTCCTCCCAGCAGACAGGGCTCGTCACACACAGCCCGCTCTGCGTCCGACCCCTCGCTTCCGTTCGGAGCTAACAGAGATCCCGCCAGCACCGAAGCGGGACGAATTTCAGTCCCGACCATTTCACGGGCGCGACAGCGTAGACAGGAATCGCCACTGTTAATACCTCAGGCTCCGGTGTCTCGGAGGCGGTCGCTTGTGTGTGACTCTGCTTATCGTCACCGTCTTTCCGAGTCAGCGTCAGGCTCTAACCACGTTGAGGTGGCTCCTGCCAGATTTCAGGCTTCCTTCAGTGTTACAGTTTTTCGTCTTACACCTGCTGCGATGGGATTTCTCCACCATTTACGAAAATTGGGAAAGAATAGCGTCTACATTTCTGCATCTTGTAAGGAGAAGTAAAAACCGTTTTCTCTCCAATTTAGTGCTTTCTCATGATAATTACTAAGTTATTACATTTTCTGGTTAGTGAGGTCAATAGCACAGAAGATAAGCTGAGATTATTATTTAAATTATCGTGTCTGCCAGACGAAAATTAGACTGGGTGTAGGCAGAGCTGGTCAATTATTAAACACTTACTTAAGGAATATAATTTATATAGTTTAGTAGTTACACAGGGGCCATTCTAGCAAGTTTTTCGCCATCTTATCAAGATAAAATTATTGCTGTTGAGGTAACAGAGGGCTGCCAACAATCCGGCAATCCTTTGAGAATTTTTCTCACCGCATGACCAGTTGTGCCCTTGTGGGTTTCTGTGGCGGCACGCTGTCATCGTAGGGAGGGGCGTGGCCCGTGTGTGTATATCACGTTTTGTATATTAATGATGTATTGTCTTCTTAAATCTCGATCTTTCTTTGCCTCATGTTTTTAATGCAGCATAGGATTGAAGATATTCAAGAAATGCTCTATTTTTTTCTAGCACATCCCTAATTCCTCCTTCCAGACGCCCGCCCCCCCCACCCCCCAACACCTTCTACAGAGGAAAGGAACGTCAGGTGCACGGAAGCGAGGTGGCCCCGCACCACGGAGGACGCAGTGAGGGGTCAGTTTACACATGTCCTGACACGAGTCCGGTGTCCTTAGCCCTACAATGTAATAATATCTTCTTTTCCAATAAATTGATGCTTTTATGGCATTACCTAAAAATTAGTCATTTCTGTGTCTGAACAAACATGGCTCCATGTGTTCTGAGTCACAGACCCCGCCCCCTGCCCCGGGACATGCGGAGTCCTGTGTGATGAGTGTCGATTTTAGCGACACCTTTGAGCTGCCGTGTCCTGACTCTGCACGTGGAACACTGGGATGCTGTCCTGGTGGTGGGAAGCTCGGGGCTTCATCCCGCACCCGCCTCCTGTCTCAGGGTCGGGGGTGCTGCTGACCTTGACAAAGGAGATGCACAAGAAGCCCGTCACTTAACGAGGACAAGAAGCCGTCATGGTGTTCTGACTGCGGCGGGCCAGTCAGTCACTGCCCAAGGAGCCTGGGACTCTGTGACACAAAACATCAGCAAAGGGTCCCTGATACTCTCGTGAGGTCCGGGGGGACATCCTGGCCCACCAGCTGGCCCCCTTCACGGTCTTTTTTACCCTGGGCTGCTCGGGGTGCAGGCTTCGCCCCTGGCCTCTGCCCTGCCAAGCAGCTGCTGGTTGGTCCCGGTCACCTAATCTGGACTCTGTCCTGTTGAGTGGCTGTCACCTGTACCCCTGGCCCCTTCCTGCCGAGAGGCTGCTGGGCAGTCCCAGGCGCCCGCCCCCCGAGACTGCCTGGGGCTGAGGAGACCGTGTTTCGTCCGCCCGTGTGCTGCTCAGTTTGGGGTCGTGCCCCAGCGTCTGGGTCCTGAGTCTCGGGCCGGTGGCACCGCCTTTCGGTCCCGAGCTTGCCTGGCCAGCGCAGCTGGTCCTGGGTGCCCAGACTGCTGTGTGCCGTGCGCTGTGCCCGCTGCCAGGCCGGCCCGGCCCAGCCCCATCTCTGCTGCGGGCGGCCTGGTCCTCATGGTTTCACGGGCGGACGTTTCTGATCATATTTCGCGTTATAAAGCTTGCAGCTGAAGTGGCCGAACCTCCTTCAGTGCTTGCTGTCAGGACGGGAGCTTTCAAGGTGGCAGAAGAAGCCTGTCCACAGTGACAACCAAAGGGACATGTAAACTTGACTCGAACTTGAAGTACAGTCAGCCAACCAAGGTCCCCAAGCCCCCAGGAGCCCAGACCCCACACGCATGTCCGCCATCGTGGGAAGGGACAGTGGCTGGAGAGGCAGAGATTCAGGGTGACAGTTTCCTCTGAGCCTGTGAAGGACCGGCAGAAAGCCCCGTCTCAGGCACGTGACCCGTACCCGGTGGGCGTCAGCTCATTGCGGGCTCAGAGGGCAGCTTCTCCTCCTTTGTCCTATGGGTGCACAGTGCCTCGCTGCCTGCCAGCAGAGGGGATGGAGCAGGATGGCCGAGCACAGCCATGGGTGACACAGATGGGGGTCTGGGGTCTCAGGGGCTGGGCAGACTGGGTGCATTTCGTATAGGAAGCTGGTGGACCCCAGGCTGGGAAGGGGGCCCAGGCCTCTGCTGCCACCCCTGGGAGCGACCAGGACGAGCGAGGGACATCGCAGACCGAGAATGCTGGTTGGGGCCTCCGCAGAGAAGTGTTCAGGGATTTCTCAGGTGAGCTGGGCACCCGCCAAGCCCGAGGGTCTCGGCCCGGCTTCCACCCCCAGACGGTCTTGGCTGAGCCTTGGCGCCTCCTCCGGACACGGGCCAGGCCCTTGCAAGTTGCTCCGTAGCCTGCGAATTCAGGACGTGGACCATGCCTGGCTGCAGGGAGGGCAGGAGCCGATGGGACAGGCCCGAAGCCTCGGTGTGGACTTGGTGTTTGGACACGGCCAGAATTCATCCAAGGGTCTGTGAAGAGCAGGTGACACTGCCTGCGGCTCGCCGTGGAGCTGTGGGTTCAGATTTGGGAGCCGGGGACACCTCACGTCTGCCTAGCATGGAGGGGAGGGCGGGCTTTGGAGGAGTCAGACCTGTTCAGGGAGGGCGAGCGTCCAGCGGTCAGCACCATGGAGAGCGGAGGCGCCGGCCCGGCTCCCGCTGAGGCTCCCGCTGAGCTGCTCTCCCTGCAGGAGCCACAGGCCGCCTGGGCAGGGCCAGCCAGTCCCTGAGGGAGCCTGGCCCGCAGATGAGAGAAGCCGTCGTGGTCAGTTCCTGGTGTGCTTTAGTCAGGGCGCAGGTGGCCCCAGAGCCCTGTGTCTCCTGGCCAGGAGACACCTGTCAGCGACCGTGCAGCTGGACCGCCTCACCGGCTGCTGGGGCGGCGAGGGTGCGTGTCAGGCTGGTTCGGGGCACGTGCTCCCCGTTCCCGGGAGCCGCCCTTGAAGTCCCTCGTCCCAGCTGGACTGTGCATTTCTATTTGTAGGTGCGATTTCATTCTTATTAATTCTAGGTCTGCTTTTTTCTAGTTCTTTTTGGGTGAGAAACACTAGGAAGCAGAAAAAACTGGGGTTCAGATCTGGCATCACACGTTCCCTGTAAACCCAAGGGGGACCCCTCTGGTCTTTGGGCTCTGCCACCCTCCCCTGGCCCCAGGCGAGCTCCCCAACCCCACAGGGGGCCAGAGCCCTGGGTCCCCCAGCCCTGCCTCCCTGGCCCTCCCCGCCAGGAGCCGGGAGCAAGTCCTGGAGTCGCTGGACAGTGCGGAACCTCTGCAGGAATGAACGTGTGGGGTGTGTTGTGAAAACTGATGTCTCTGTCATGGGGCTCAGGACCGTGCGCATTTTCTCCACCGGTTGAGGCTCCTTTTCTGGCAGCGCATTCGCTTCTAACAGACGGAGAACTCGCCGTTCCTCTGACCGTGTTTGCCGTTACAGTGACAAACAAGCGGGGCATTTCGCTTTACTTTAAGCCAGTTTGTTAGAAATAACCAGCTGTTTGGTGTCTGTTCAAACACAGGGACGCGTGTAGGCGCCTACGGACGCGGCAGGTGGGTGGCGTGCGGGTCTGGGTCGGAGGCAGTGCTTCTTTCCTCCCTCCCAGGCGTTCAGCCTGATCCAGGTGCCACCCCCACCCCCTGCCACGACGTCTGTGCACGAAGGGTCTCCTGTCCCCCACTTACACAGCGGACCTGCTCGGACCCCACACGTCCCCGGAGAGTGGCGGCCACCCGATTCCCTGGGTCCGCACCCCTCAGAGTGCAGCTGGCACAACAGCGAATGTCTTAGCAGGGTGGCCGTCCCTCCCACGGGGTTCACCAGGGTGGAGGGGGCGGGGTGTCTGTGTATATTTAAGGAATTAAACTTAATTTTCATATGAATCAGCAAGGCCTACACACTTTAGTAGATCAGGCTCTGTCTCTTAGGATATTTTGGGAAAACTCAGTCTCCATTCATGAGCAGGAAGGCCTGTGAGATATCGATTAGCAGACCGAGAGATGGGCGGGGGACTCAGCCACACGCGGCTGAAAAGTGTCGTGACATTCCGCGATACACGTCACCACACACATAGCATTTTCACAGCTAGAAAAAAACCCCTGTAAACTTTTGTACAATCCCCTTCAAAACTACTATAAATCAAAGTCTCAAGTAATGTGATTTTACATTAAAATTCATTCGAGACCAAATATTAAACATTTGAGCTCGCCTATAGTTTGAGATTATTCGAATAGTCCCTTCTCTTCATTGCCAAGAAATGCAGAAAAGGCGCCACGAACTTGGTGTTAGACGTGGCCGAACCGCAACGCAGGACGGGCCGGGAGCTCGAGGCGAGGGAGTCCCGCCCCCCCCAGACCGAGAATCTAAGGAGCCCCGTAAAACAGAAGGAGAGAAGCAGGGCTTCTTAAAACAGTGTTAATGCTGGGGACTGAGGGTAAACAGGAGCTTATTTTTATTAATATGGCGTCTGATTAAAAAGCGAGCTATGTGAGACGACAAGCGAGAATTCTTCCTTACAAAACCGTTCGACTGGGAAAAACTAGAGGAGGATGTGTGACAATTACGAAGGCGCACGGATGTCGCAGACACGGCTCCGGGGAGCAGGGTGAGACCCCCGGGGACAGGCGCCCCAGCTCCCACGTGCTCCCGGCACAGGAACCCCGTGTCGAAAATGAAAAGCTCGGTGATGAAGACATGTTATACGCGTCCCGAATTAAAGATCACTGGACACTAACCGCGGGAGCGACAGGAAGGGGACGGAGGGATTCCCGCCGGGGACCCGCGCGCTCACTCCCGGTGCTGGTCGTCGTGAGCGAGGCCGGTGAAGACGTAGGCAGTGAGGGGTCGGACTTTCTAAAGTCGCACCCTCCTGGCTTGGAGGGGGGACCTAACTTGCTCTCAAGCTGAACGCGTCTGTGGCTTCTTCCCCAAACGTACAGGTCACTGAGGGACACAACCGTGTGTGCCGCGACTGTGCCCCGGTCCGGGCTTGAGGCCGCTGACGGGCACTGTCTGACAGGGCAAGACCGGCGAAGGCGTGGGGCTGGGCACAGTGAGGGTCTGAGCTTCTCGTCACCCGACCCGGGGGTGCACGGTCCCCCGGGAGGGCCGGGCAAGGCTCTGTGCCACCTCTGCGACAGGCTGACGGGTCGCGGGCGTGCTGCAGGAGGACACTGGGTCGCTCCTCACGCAGCCAGCTGTGAGCCCGAGGAGGGACGCAGGGGACAGTGCCTGCCCCGGGACTCCCTGCCGAAGGCTGAGCGGGGACTGAGCCTCCAGGTGAGCAGCTGCCCTCGTGGGCCAGAGGAGAACGGACGGGGCGGGGGTGGGTTGGACGGGACAGACGGAGCAGGGGTGGTAGTCCTCGGGGGTGAGGGTCTGGGACACTGGAGGGACCCAGGCTCCTGACACCCAGGGTCCCTTAGCCGCTGGGAGGCCCGCAGCAGGGAGGGACGGCCCTGAGTGTGGGAGGCTGCAGGGCCGGCGGAGTCCTGTGCCCGGAGCGGGTGTGAGGGCACGGGGCCTCGGACAGGGCTGCCGGGGGAGGCCCCAGTGCTGGCCGCTGTCTGGCGTTTGGACCGGGGGGCCCTGAGCTTTGGTCATGACCCGTGGAGCATGGGCGGGTCAAGCCCGGTGGACGGCTCTGGGTGCGGGACTCCAGGGCAGGCAGGCACGTGGCGTGGCTGCGGTCGCAGGGACCAGGGTGGTCAGAGGGCCGTCCACACTGGGCCGTGCAGCGCCTCTGGCACGGAGAGAGACACGGCAGGGCGGTGGTGTAACTCGCGTTCGATGGCGGCCCACCTGCAGAGACCCTGTCCGCTTTTCCCAGCGGCGGGTGAGGACGGCAGAGGGGGCCTGGGGTGGGGTCCCATCTCCCTCTGAGCTGAGACCCGGGGCCAGCAACACCCCGCCAGTGGAGGCCCAGGGGCCGGCGTGGGAGCCTGCAGGGCGTCCACCTGTGGCCTCGGGCCGGGCAGCACGGTCGCTGCCACCAGGCCTCGTCCGGCGTGTGCGCGTGGCCTCGCTTGCCCGCGTGGCAGCGCCCCAGCCCCGTGCGCCGACGGCGGGCGCCTCACAGTCCCAGCCAGCGTGCCTCGTCCCTCTTCTGTGGCCGTCACGTGATCTCGCTGTGTGACAGCACCCGTCTCCCGCCCGGCTTCGTTGGCCTCTGTGCTCACTCTGGGGAAGCTGGGGACAGAGGCGTCGCAGCCGCCCAGGCCCTGTCGTCGGCCATCGGCATTCTGCTGGCCCGAGCCGCTCACGGCAGTGTAAGGGCCTGGCGGCATGTGTCATCATGCATGAGGCATTGTTCCCCTGAAGGACACGCCAGAGAAAGACATTGTTCTACGAGGGAGCGAGGCATCGGGATTTTCCCAGAGACGCTTGGGTCAAGTTTTCATGGGCCTGTTTGATTTTCAGACCCCTTTGCTCCCCTCCCTCTCAGCCGGCACAGTGTGCAAACTTGTCTACATTCACGGCCCGTGTTTTGTGCATGGTAGACGTCCTTTAAAAAGAGTAGCTCAAATAAGTCTTTCTTCTTGTTTTGTTGGCTCTCATTCTGTGTTTTCATGAACTCTGGCCTCAGCCATGGCAACTGCAGAGCAATGTCGGCGGTGATTGACAGGATCAGAAAAGCAGGTCCCCGTCCGCGTTTCACACACTTGGGGAACAATGGTGTTTGGTGTGATCGAATTAATGAGATGCTGGCTGTCAAAAGAGCACGCACACTTTACATAAGCCCGATTGTCTCTGTGTGGGGAGGTGGGAAGGGGCGGGGGGCCTGCGGCTCTTGCTCTACCTCCAGGGGTGCGGGCCTGCACACAGCAGCCAGGTCCCTCACCAGCCCATTCCGGAAGCCGGGCTCCCCAGACGGCAGCCTCCGCACGGGGCGGCACCCGCAGGGCCACCGTTCTGCGTGCACTAGGCACACATCTCAGCGGTTAGACCTGAGCCAGTGGCCGCAGCCCAGCCCAGCCCTGCGAGGTGGCATCGGGCATGATTGCAGCTTGGGCCCTATGCTGACAGTGAACCCCGGCGAGGACGGCGGGGGCCTGTCCTCTCTCGCTGGGGATCAGACTCGGCTCCCAGGAGCTGGGCGAGAGCGTCACGGTGTCAGTGGGCGATGAGCATGGGCCCCCGAACGCCTCGGCCCTTCACGGAGAAAGCGCCGTCTCTGCTGGGGGCGGGGGCCGTGCATCTCCGCAGAGGCCCAGACAGCCGGGGCGAGGCCGGCCTGAGGCCGGGGTCCTGGCAGGAGGGGGCGAACCACCCCACGGGGTCCTGCTCCTGAATCCGAAATCACCAGCGGGCGGGGGGCCTGGGCTTTATCCAAAGGTTTCGGAAATGGCCCTGCTCGTCCTCAGTGCACTGATGGCCCATGAGAAGAATGCCATCAATGTGACAGACGAGTGACCTCAGGCCAGCAGACCGTCCCCGCTCCCCCGGCCCCCGGCCCGGGCGTCTGAGCACCTCTGCTCCTGGCTGCTGCCGCCGTGGTCTGGAGTCAGGGAGGACAGGACACGGGGCCACAGAGTGGCCAGGCCACGCCTGCTTCCGGCACACCAGGCAAGACACGTGGCCCACCGGCAAGGCCCTGGGGGCAGAGCTGCCTCTCCAAGGCCAGGTGAGCTCCGGCCCGTCCACCACCGGCCCAGCGTCCAGGCTGGCCTCTGCATTCTCGAAGCCAGTTCAAAGTCACTGGGGTGGCCGGAATCTATATTTTACCCACGAATTAAAGTTCATGAATTAAATGGACACACACAGAAGCGTGTCACTAACAGGTAAGTTGCGGGCACAGGCCGGCCTCACCATCTCTGCAGAACTCTGTGGTCCCCAAGGGCGGCTGCAGGCGATTGCACAGGATAGCTTAGCTCCAGGAGCGTAGCTGTAGAGAAATACATCTCCAGATTTGAGGTCGGCCCCGAGTCACTCAAAGTCCAGGAACAGATTAGACACGCCAAGCCCTCCCAGGCCACAGAGCGCGGAGGGGGCCGGCCTCGCCCGCGGCTCAGCCAGCAGGGGTCTCTGTTTCGCATGGCGGGCCCAGCACCATCCTGTCCCTACTGGCGGAGGTCCAGGTCACCTCCTCGGGTTAGGAGGAGGGGCGTCCAGCGGGAGGAGGGGCGTCCTGCTGATCTCGCCTGCAGTGAGGTGGGCGGCACTGGAGGATATTCCTGGAGGAACCAGCTGCCCCCTCAGACCAACCCCAAAGTAACCTGCAAATGCTCCCCTGTCCTGGGGCCCGACACTGCAGTGCTCTGCCGAGTTACCAGCAAAACTATAACAGCGGGATGTGAGGGGGCCAGAGAAATGGATCGGGCTGGATTTTACGGCCACATTGTCATCTGCTGGAGAAGCACAGCCGCCAGCGTGGAGAGGAGGCCCTGGCTCTCAGCCCCCCACCCCCGCCACCGGCAGCCCCTCCTCTTCCCGTGTGAAGTTTCATTCTTGTCATGTGAAGAAAAAGGGTTTCTTTCTTGTCGTAAACGATACAGTTTCACAGCTAAAAAAGTTTTAAGTTGTATCATTTAAGTTCTACTTTAAAATTTCACACTTCGGCAAGAAAAAATAAACGCTCGAATGTGCTTTCGCGTCTTTGCTTGGGCTGAGCCAAAGCTCTCGGAACGAGCCCTCCCTCTTTCTAAGGCCGCAGTTTACACCCACGGCCGTTGGTCGCATTATCGATTTGTGAGTCGGGGGCTTGGCAGACGTCTGATTAGTTCGCATCGTGATCTCTGTGTGTGTGACTTGCTTTGGACTCTCGGGGGTCTGGGCACCTGGGGACACGGCGGGCTCAGGGCGGGGCCTCCAGACGTCCCTCTGACGTTGGGGTTGGGGCAAGGGGGTCTCTGCAATTGGGGCAGAAAATGTCCTGGAGGCGACAGCTTCGCTCCAGTTCCAGCAAGAGAACGTCTTCTGGGGATTTTATAACTCTAGCTAATGTTTGCGGAGTGATTTAAAGTAATCACATTCCACTAAAATCGTATTTGTTACTAATGGACACCTGTTTTAAAAAGGCTTTGAGGTGGCTTGCGGAATTTACGGCTCCGTTTTAGATGGCGTGCCAGCGGAGACACCGGTCGCTTCTGGGGCCCACGGGAGATTCAGGGCAGGGGCTCCGTTCAGACGCAACCTCCCCGGACGCGTGGCCGGCTTCTCCACGCTGGTTTCCCAGCGTGGCTGACAGATCCGTTTCTCGCCCCACGCGAGTGTGTTACGTTGTTACATTTACCTCGAGTGCGTTATGTTGTTACATTTAACTTGAGCGTGCTACGTTTTAGTTACACAGTGCTTTTGATGATCACAAAACCTTTAAACAGACATTTCGGGGATGTGGTGAGCAAGCCCGAGCTCCCTTGCATGTGGCGGCGGAGGAGCTGAGTGTGCTCCACTGCCCGGGGGTCTTCCGCCCACCTGCCAGGAGCCGGAGGAGGCTGCTTCCCACCGGCTTCGCTCAGCGAGGAGGCTTCGCTGTTCTGGTGGTGACTGTCGCCCTCCCCGTGGGCTGCATGCTGCGGGGTCGGCATCTGAGGCAGCACCGCGGCCCCCGCCCGGGCCTCCCCAGCCCCGCTCTCCTCTGTGGTCCAGCTGCGCCCCTGCAGAGACCCCTGCAGCGGAGGGCTCACGCTGTGTGTGTGTG
>NW_024351073.1:25413773-25443189 GCF_902729225.1 Pteropus medius | reverse complement strand
GCCCACCTGGGAGCCAAGGGAAGGTGTTCCATGGAGCCGTCACTGAGTCTCTGTGTCGGTGTCCTGGGCCGAGCTGTCCTCACCCACCAGGCTTTGCTCTGTGTGACCCCCCTCCACGGACGCACCCACACGTGCTGGAGGATGCACCCACGCCAAGCTCAGCCTAGGCTCCACCGGGCTTGTCAGGGCACCGTAAACAGCGGCCAGGACCGACGTGACATCCTGGTCTGGAGCCCTGGCAGCTGGGCAAGCACCACAGAGAGGGGTCGAGGCAGAGCCAGGCGCAAGCACTGGCTGCTCCTGAGAGGTCTCTGGCAGGGGCAGCAGGGCCACCAGCCAGGCCACACCCTGACCTTGCCATGGTCACAGGAGGGACCCTCACACCCCCCGAAGCTCGCCAGTCCCAGAGAGAGTGGTAGGCAAGGTAGTGTTGTGGAGTCACTGCCCAGCATGTCCGGTCACTACCTTCTTCCCAAACAGAGAGGCCTAGGGAGGGCAGGGTCACTGCGTGTCACAGTGTCCGCTGCTGCTCTGTCAGGTCTGAGGCCGCAGAGGGAGCACGCAAGGGAAGCATCAGGTGATGGAGGCGGTGGGCGCCAGGCAAGTTCGGCTGCTCACTTGATGGACACCGGGCCCCAGTGCCCTGGTTAACCGAAGTCATGCTTGCAGACTGAGAGACACTGGTGCACCGTGACAGACCCCAGAGGGAGGCAGGGCCAGCGGACCACCCGGCTGGCCAGTCTGCCTGCTTCCTCACGTCCCGGAGAAGAAGCTCGCTGGCATCGAGGCCTCAGGCGGTGACTGGGCAGGTTGTCAGCGAAGCCCCAGGTGTGGTCACAGCATTCGGAGCCCGTGGGGATGCAGGGGACGGCCCTCTCCAGTAGGTGAAGCCCATGCTTCCGCAGCCACCTGTGTCTGGTTGCCGGCTGTGACACAGCATAGCTGCTGGTTTAAAATAGCTCGTTACTGTCGCAAAGTTAAAATAAAGTGAAATCACTTTAAATTGTCGATTAACGAAAATTTTTATATGATCTGCTCCAAAGCACTGATTAAAATTCGGCTGATGTTTTCAAGTTCTCATGGGCTTGTTTTCTGTTAGACGTTCACCAGAAAGTGTTTTCAGGAACCCAGGCTCCACTCTGTGACTGTCACATGCAGACTGTTCATGGCAGGCTCGGCTGTGCCCCCAAAGGAACCCGGATTAGTGGCCAGACAGGAAAGCGCCAGTCCGCTGTCCTGCTGCCTTCTGCGTAAGCTGTGGCTTCTGGTCTACATCTCCTGCGGAGAAATGGCGATGGAATTGGACCCCTCTTACCTGATTCGGGGAGAACACGCTCCGAGGCCCAGATTCGGCATTTCTGAGTCACTGGGAACGGTTAAAATGCATGATCGTGACCAGCAGAACCAGCGCGGGGGGCCTGGTCCCAAATATGCACGCTCGCCCGGACACCATGTCTACAGAGATCGACACGCACGAGGTGGCCACTGCCCAGGTGCTTCGGGTTCTTCACTTGGGGGGAGCATGAATACTTATCACTACTTGTCACTCTGGCTGACACCGGGTCCAGACACCTCCAGGGAGAGGTAGGAATTTCATGTCATGCCTGTTGCTACGCTTAGGACATTCCGCCCCGTTGAGAGGCCCCTGTCCTTCAGAGTGACAGGCCTCTGGCCAAGGATGCTGAGGAGCCCAGACCAGACCTGGCTGAGCAGGAGGGCGCCCGGGGCAGCTCGGGGTTCCTCGTCTGGTCTTCGAGGACCGAGGTTTGCTCCTGGCGGGACGACAGTGTCCACCCGTGACCCACGCTGTCTGGCGCTTTAAGCAAAGCCCCGTTCAACCCGAGGGTCTTTCTCCCATTGCACAGAAGCCTCTCTCCTCGGCCTCGTCCCTCTAATAAGACGGGGAGGCGGCCGCCGTGGCGGAGAGCGGGGCGGGGGCCGAGCGGGGGGGGGTGGGGGGGCGGGCAGGGGTGACGCAGCTGCGTCCGGCAATTTCTCCATCCGCCTGGGACGCCTCGGGTCAACTCTGCTCATAAAACTCCGCGCAAATATTTCTTTTTCTATCATAGTGATTCTAATTCCGCACACAGACCAAGGCCACTCGGATTATTACACATTATTAAAAATTAATTCTGGAAAGGGTCTGGTTCCCGACATGTGCCGCAGAGATGAGCGACTGAGTCCGAAGCCGCGGCAGGAGGAGCTGGAGAGGGAGTCGCCCGGCGTGGGGCCAGGCCCCCCGAGAACCGTCCTGCCCGGACAGTGGGCGACCACCGTCTGCTCAGTCTCGCTTTACCGTGATGACTGAGTCATTACACTCGGCCTTAAAGCACGACCCTGGCAGAGCCTTTCGTCCGCGGCCCGCCTCCGCGGGTTTCTGCGCGTGCCCGGGCAGGGTGTGCGTGGCGATGCCCGCATGGCCGGGGACGACGTTCGCAGGGGTCTGTGTGGACGTGTCGTGTGGACGGTCCCTGTGCTCTCGGCTGTGGCTTTACATTTTCCCTGGGGACAACTGTGGGTCCCTTCGCTAAAGAGCAGGGACATTGAGCTCTGAAGAAACCCTGGGCAGACGACCTGCTCATTTATTGCCACCGCAAGGCCAGCACACCGGGCGCTGATGGACGTATGGACAGCTCTGTGCCCGGCCGTGCTTGCTGCCTGTCGAAGGGGGTGGATGCGATGGCTCAGTCCTCATGGAACTCAGGAAGAAATAGGTGCCATGGTCACTGTGCCTGAAGCATCCCTGGGCACAGGCGTAGCGTGTGAAATGGTGATGCTTCCGTCACCAGGTGGTCCCCTCTGTCCTGGACACCACCCACACAGTGCCACCCCAGCCCCCCCCCAGCACCCCGTGGTCTCCACAGCCAACACATCGCCAGCACTGAGAAGTGGGGCTCAGCCCCCCCCACTTCCTGCGGAGCAGCTGACTTCTGCGCCTGGTGTGAAGGGCCCTCCGCGCAAGCTCCTTGTCCCGGAGGGGCCACGCCGAGCACCAGCTCCACAGCTGGCAGGCGCGTGTGTCACCGGGGAAGAGAACCGTCACTGGGGGCCGGACTGAGCAGGGCACAGAGACCAGGGGACGGTGGCCTGCAAGGACCCGGACGGACCTCCGCCCGCTGGCCCGTCCTGCTGGCCTGGGACGGTTCTCCCGGGAAGCGGTCCCGAGCCTCCGTGAGCGGGCGGGGCGCATAAACCTGAAGCCATAGCGCTCCCAACTCAGTTAGAGAAACGGGGACTCCGCCCTCGTCACCGTCATCGCTCGCTCCCTGTGGGACCCGCCGCCCAGCACACGCAGCCGCTCCGGTCCTGCATCTGGGGCCAGCTCAGGCCGCCGCGGCTCAACGCAGCCTCGGGGACGGACCTTCATCGGCGGTGTCCAGTCTCCTCTGGTCCAGCAACCTCAGTCTGAACGGACACTCTCCGCCCGACGGAGGCGGCGACGATGGTTGGGGTGAGTGGTGCCGTCACCATCGTCACCGTCCAGGCTCACTGCCCTCCCAGCTGGCTGGGCGCTGAGGCCCCACGCCGGGGGGCGGGGGCAGGGTGCGGGGGAAGCGTGTGGGGCCACTGCCAGCAGCACCTGGCTCTCCTCACAGGCCCCCCCGCTGCCCCCCCCTCAACTTTGTCCTCCTCCTCACCCACCCGGCTCCACCCCCAGCTCCCCGACCCCGCCAGGGCCTGGCAGGCACCCTTGGGGTGAGTTCTCAGCAATCACCGGACAAAGGCGAACAACCCCATTGGGGTACCGGTTTGTAAGATGGAGTCTCAACGTGTCGCCCACAAACATGCATTGTGGTCTGTGAAGTAAGCTGGGCCCGGCGTCCATTGTCGTGGGGGTGACGGTGACCCGCGGGACTGGCCGCGGTGTGGCTGGCGTGGGCGGGCTGACATACTTCGCCCACATGGTGTCTGGAGCGAGACTGTCTGGGTCCACGTGGGATGCTGATCATGGCGCCGTCACTCAAGTCAGCTCGTAGCAATGAGAAGATAAAGAAAAGCAGAGAGAATTCTAGCGTGTGTCCGTGGAAGCATCGCGAAGGGTGCAGCAGAAAGCAAGTTGAAGGCCACGGAGCGGGCGGGGCCGCTGCCGAGGACGCTGGGGACAGGGGTCCGAGGTCAGACGGAGGGGAGGTCGGGGGCCCGCGACACGCTGAAAATCTCAGGGAGCCTCCATGAATCTTTTGGAACTCATTTTCTCGTAAAGGGTTGATTTTTATGAGCCTCAGAGGTTTATCGGACGCTTCCTTTCTTGTATTCTGAATAATGCGGGTTTTCTCCCTGTGCCCGAGAGCTCGTCGCTCCTCCCCCAATCCGTCCCTCTGTCCTCTGCCAGAGGACACTCCAGGATCTGACTTCCCGATTCCGACTTCTGTTTGCTGACCCCGAGGCCCTGGCGGCAGCCGCGGCTGCAGGATGGGACAGGGAGCGGGCGCCGCGCATCCCCGAGCGCGGCCGTTAGCCCTCGGCTCACGGGGCTGCCGCCTGCTTAGGACGGACCAGTCGCCAAGCGTTACTTGGGTCTTTCCAAATAGTCGTGTTTCCCAGTATCGTAGCCGACAGGTGCCAGGCACAGTCCTGACAGCCAGGAGGGATGGGCACTATCAGACCAGGAAGGGGACAGCAGGGGCTGGGTGACACGCCCCGGGCCAGGGCGGGCACGGTGGCCGCAGGGCTTGAGGTCTGAGAGTCCAGCTCTGGGGTGCAGGGTCTTAAACCAGCCATGACCCTTAGGAGCAGGGCGAGCGGCTCCTAAGCCGCTCCTTCCTCCTGCGTGCGAGCGTTCTGTGGTGCGGGGCTGGCCCCGGGTCCCGAGTCCCGGGGCTGGCGAGGCTGTGGCTCAAATGCCTCGTTGGATGAAGAGCCTCGTGCTTTGCTCTCACTTGCTTTCGCGTGTGGGGTCGAGTGCGGGAGACGACGCGGTGCAGGAATCAGCAGGAGAGGCCGGGCGTCCCTTGTCCCCTCCAGATGCCCCATCCAGGGCGCCGGCCCGCGAGGACTCCGAGGCAGTGCTCCCGACCGCACGCCGAGCACCCCCGGGCGGGTTTGGAAGGCGAGGTGATCGCTGCTTCTCTGTCTCGCCGGGTCCTGCATTTCTGGGCCATTCCTTCAGGCGGTGGGCGTCTGGCACGTGGAGACCCCCCCATCTGAGGGGTGTCCCGCACCGGGCGTGTTCTCACTCCCTCTGTGGACAAGGAGGAGCGAGAACGGAGGTCGCGTGGAATGCGGAACCCCAAAGAAAAAGTAAACAGACCGTAAGGGATGCCGCGCCATCTCCCAGTGAACCCAACATTCCAGGGGAGACGCGACACAGCACCCCTAGATCTGATGACATGAAATGCGAAAGTCTGCACTTGTAAAACGACTTAATATGAAAGGGCCCAAGTCACCAGTACAGAAATACATTTCTTAACAGATATGACAAATGGTTAGTACATTTGCTATAAGCGGTTCTCTTACGTACGTTTAAAAAGAAAAAAAAGTAGAAAATATGAGAAAAAATCAATATGCAACTGACAAAAAGGCAAAAAATAACACCCCAAACTCTTTCATATTATTACCAACTAAAGACGTTGCGATTCAAACAGGCCACTGTAAGTCACTCCTGAAAATGCTGAGCGTCACACAGCGGGGACGTCCACACCCACGCAGCGTGGAGCGAAGTAGCCTTGCCTGTCCGGCCGGTGCCGAACAGTGACCCAGGACCTTTAGTCTAAGCCCTCCGTTCACCGTGATTGTGATTAGACCTTTAGTCTAAGCCCTCCATTCACCGTGATTATACGTTTGCATCACAAAGAAGTCGCGAGGTAAAGGCAGAGGCCTTGCTGTAGCAGATGTGGGTAGAAATCTGTTCTCCTTAATAGCAAAAAGTTTAAAATCGCTTAATGCCTGACAGCACAGTGACAATTTTCAGTCTCCTTAATTGTGCTCCCAAATCTTAGACACCACTCAACAACATGGGGAAATGGTAATAATAATAACATACAATTACATTAAAATCATGCAGCATAATCTCCGGAAAGCTTTAAACGTGTATGTTCGATGCCCAGAAGGTGCCCAGGAATGTGGCGGAGTGACCCGGCCGAAGCGAAGCTGGCGTCCGTCTTGAGGACATGGCTTCCTGACTGGACACCGGGGAACCCACTTCATCTTGAAGCCTCACTTCCCGCCGGTGAAATGGGGGTCAACACGGGAGCCGCCCGCCAGGTCGATGGGGGACGGGGTAACCGGCCGGGGCATCCGCAGCTTCGGTGAATGTCCAGACTGTGAGGGTCCAAAGGTTTTCGGGCAGCATGGCCTCGGTCACAACCGGTCAACTCTGACCCCGTAGCTGGGAGGGGCCGCAGGCGCTGGGTGCACACACGTGAGGACTATCCGAGAAGATTTATATGGGCCCTGACGTTCGAATCGCCATTAGCTTTGGCATGCCGTGAAATATCCTTATTTTGACTTTCCCCCGACCGTTTCAACACATAAAGAACGCTCTGAGCTGGGGCCGAAGGAAAACACACGCAGGATGCACTGGCCCCGGCGCTGCGCTTTGCTGACCCGCGGTGAAGCACTGGCTGGAATTCACATTAGTGGTGGGGATCGTTACTGCACCGTCACCCGAAAAAAAGGGAGAAAACGGAACATAAACCTTGACATCCTGGAATCGCAGTCGATTTTAATTTTTTTCTTTTTATCTTTTTTCTAGATTTTCCAGTTTTTCTAAATTCAACATGTCACCAGGAACCATTGTATAATTTTAAAAAAGTAAACTTTAAAAGCAATGTGAGCCAAGAACATCAAAACCTCTGGAAGAACAGAGGAAAAAAAGAGCGAGCTATTGCCAGGAGGCCGACTCCCAGTGGGTTTCGAGGACGTGGAGGTCAGTCTCGACGGTGCGAGGACAGAGCTGGACCAAAAGCAAACACTGCCCGAGGCATGGGGAGGGCCCACGTCTCCTGCGAGGCTGCAGGGGAAATATTTATGCTGCCGGTGGACCCTGTCGCCGGCGAGGGAGCCTGGAACCAGATCCGTGACCTGGGCGAAGGGCCGAAACCTGCGCTCGCCAGGAGAACGTGTCCGGCCGGGGCCCCGCTCTGGGGTGGAAACGAGATTTGGGATGGGCCGTCTCTGTCTGCTTGTTTCTGACTTGTGTCTGCATTTCCTCGCGTGAGAGTCTCTAAACGGGGCTGCGAGCGACGGAGGCTGTCGCTGAAATGCACGTGTGTGTCCGGCGCAGGCGCCGTGTCCGCAGGTGCTCTGTTCCCTGCCAGCATCTCCCACTTTGCACGAGAGGTTCAGAGATTAAATAAACTATGCCCCCACCCTCACCTTTGTTAAAATTTGCTGCGGCCACCCTGCCGCTCCCCCCACCCGCCTCCACACAGACTCACACCCGGCTGGTCCCAGGCTTGGCTAGTTCACCCTCGTCACATGTCCTCTGGGTTCATGGGCGCCCTGTCCCCTAACCTGGAGGGGTAAACGTGACCAAGTCTCGGCAAACCCCAGCCCTACCTGCTCGCCAGTGCACGGAGCCCTGCCTCTCCCAGGAAGCCACAGCCAGTTCCGTGCACTGGGGACACCACCAGCAGGAAGCGATGAACACCACCCTGAGACCTGCCACCCTCTCCGATTCAAGACAACCGCGGCCACATAAAAACGAGCAATAAAAAGCGCCAAGGCCAAAGCCCCCACGAGGTTTCGTGAGAAGGGGGGGGCAGGATAACACCCCTGCAGTGCAGGAGACCGGACGGAGCAGACTCGTGAGCCGCTCCCACGAAAGAAGACAAAGGACGCCGAGGAATGACACGCAGGCCCCACGATACATCAGAACCAGAGACGCACAGCGATGAGGTGCAAGAGGCCAGGAAATGGTCCCGGGAGGACCGGAATCAGAGCGAACCTCACGCTCGGAGAAGCGGAGATGAACAAACAGCAGGAACGGGAGGGAAGCGATTTGCAAGTGAAAAAATCGAGAGAGAGAAGGATTTGAACGCGACAAATTCTGAGGTTAACCAAAGAAAATGTAACATGTGAATAACAGGTGTTTCCGGGAAGGAAAAGCGAAGTGAGCGGAGCAGCGGACACAGCAGTGGCCGCCACGCGGGGAGACGTCTCCAGGCTGCGGGAGGAGGGCCTGACGCCACGGCCGAGGACGTGCGTCTGCGGGTTTGGCCCAGCGCCTGCGAGTCAGCACGCGCCGGAGAAAGCTTCCCGAGCTCGGCGAGAGAAGCAGAGACACGCTCTTCGGGGTCCAGGTGAACAAACAAACAAACACGCGACGTATAAGGGAGAGAAAGTTGCCTCTTTGCCACACTTGCGACAACACTTTAGGCCAGAAATAAATAGAGTCGCGTGTTTGATAAACGCAAGGAAAGAAGATGCACCAGTGATTTCAGGGGCACAGAAGCTAGTTGTCTGCTGTCATGAGCCCCTTCTGAGAGACCGACTAGAGCGAGGGGCTGCGGTGTCGGCTGGCGGTGAGCGCCCACGGGAGCTCGCGGACCTGGAGGAAGGACACGCGGAGGCGGTTTGTGTTTCAGGGGACGAAACGCCTGAGTAACCAGGGGACAGGCTGAGTCCGCCACCCCACGTCTCTGATTGCCTGGGTTCTCGGCGTGGATGAACCCAACGCAGCGGACACGAGGCCGAGCGCACGCCCCGCGGCCGGAGGGGCTGCCACGGTGCCTGGTCCTTCAGGTGGGCCCTGCCGCTCGCCTGCCACCAGCAAGGGGGTGCTGCTGCTTAGGGCCCTTGCTGGGAGGCCGGACTTCTGGGGGCACCCCGACTTCTGGCCGGGCCTGGAACGCACTGTCATGGCGGGTAATGCGGTCGCCATCAGCGGCTCTTGGTCGACCCGAGAGCCAAGTGGTCCTATTCTGGTTGGCTCCCCCGGCCGAAGACGGGACATCTGAGCCTCGAGAAGGACGGAAGCTAAGATTGATGACAATCTACCAGTTACTGTTAAATCTTCGAGTTCTCGACATTGTTAAAATATGACAGTGGCCCGCTGGGGACCGGGACACGCACGCTGACCTTGAGAACGCCTGAAGGAGGGCGGTGGCCAGCCTGGCTCGAGCGGGCCTGCCCGGTGCCAGCCTGCGTGTGACAGGGATCTGGGCAGTGAGTTTGCTCCAACTACGAGGCAAAAAAGCAATCAGGAGGGGGCTGTAGAGGAGACGGGCTTAGCGCCTAAAGAACTCTAAAGCGGGCCGCGGCGCTCGGCACCGGGGAGCCCCCTTGGTGACAGTGATTCTGTGGAAGGAAGCCGGGGTGTCGGAGGCCCGGTGGTCAGACGCCGGGCCAGGCGGGCTCGGGGTGGCTACAGGGCGTTCGCCAGGTCCGACTCATGCAAGACATTTATCTGGTTGGGTTTGCTCCATCCGTGTTTCATTTTATGACAAAAAGCAAAAAAGAAATAAATTGATAAGAAATCAGTGTAGCGTGATTATGTAACTATTTCCCAACATTGTGGAAAAAAGCTTCAGTGGTGAAGAGAGAGAATGAGTCCTCCGCTGAGCAGAGCCAGACAGCAGCCGCTGTCCTGCCCGGATGCCTGCGAGCCCGTCACACAGCCGGCCGGGCCGGGGACCCGGCAGAGGGGCTGAGGGGACGCCGCGCTAGCCAGGGTGCGGCCAGCGCGGGGCGTTAGGGTTCACCAGGGCAGACACGCCCTCTCCACGGCTGGCTGTTTTATGTGCTTGGCACGAGACCGCACGACCAAATTCCTGGGGTTTCCATGTTTTTAGGACTGTTAGTATTTCTCTGTGAGCTTTTCCTGTGTTTCTGTTGGGTTTTCAATCTGCAGATTCCTAATCTCTGGGCCTTTGTGGGTGAGAGACATTAGCCCTTGGCTTGGATGAGCATTTCAAACGCTGTTTCTAGTTTGTCGCTTGAGTTTGTGTATGATGTGTGTGTTTTCTTTTCTTTGGACACACAGAAGTTTTTGGCTTTTTTGGAGGGCAGCAAAAATCTTCTGGTGATTGGAACAGGCCGGGGAGGTCTCCGACTTCCGGTACCGAGCGTCTCTCCTGTGCCGTGAACACATGGCCCTGTCCGCAGCTTCCCCGGCCCAGGGAGCTCCCACGGACCCCGGGGCCTCACGTCCACCTGAGTCCCGGCCTTCTGAGGCCCAGTGCTGGGCTTTCTGCTTTCCGGGGCATGTCACCCTTCAACTCCTCCGAGGCCGCCCGAGCTTCTCTCTCCTGCCCTGGCTCCGGCACCTGCTCAGGGCTGGCCCCGCTCCTTCTGCAGGCTTCTGAGTTCCTTTGTCCCCCAACACCCCCCACCCCCATGCATTGCCTGTCCTTTCCGTGACGAGTCACCTGCTTCCTCCGAGACTCGCTGCTCGTCTGCCTTTGGGAGCCGGGTGGCTCAGTGAGGCTGTCCCCCCCAGCCCCAGGGAAGGGCCCGGTCATGGGGCCAAACAACATGGCTAATTCTAGTGCCCAAAGTGGAAACACAAGAAGTGGCCCCTTCTGACACATTTTCAGACTGAGCTTTGCAAAAAAGTCACAAGAAAAATGTGGGGCGGGTCGTTGATAATGTCGTATTCTAATAAATTAAAGACACTGAGACTCGGAGAAGCCGCTCCCGTGGGTAGGAGCCGGCAGCAGCTCCGCCAGGGGCCCTGGGGACGGGCGCTCGGCACCGCCACGGTCTGAGGAGGAGTCTCAGGCCCCTGGCCCAGAAAACCAGGTTCAGAGTTGTGCTGGACAGAGGGACAGGCAAGAACCGGCGTTCTCAAGAAAACGTTCCCGTCTGCCCGTGAATTGTGGGTGCCACTTGCCTGCTGCGAAGCAACTCTGCAGTGACGCTGAGAACTCAGAAACTGGAAAAGAAAACTCGAGGTATCCGTGGTGAGCTGCGGCCTCAGAGGTGACAGTGTCCCCTAACCGGAGGTGACAGTGTCCCCTACCTGGCCCCAGAGGTGACAGTGTCCCCCCCAACCCAGACCTGCCCACAGACCATCGGGGGCCAGGTGAGGGGGCGCAAGCCGGCAGCGTGCCTCGCAGGTGGGTCAGGGTGTCACGTGGGTGTCGAGTGAACACCGAGCGCTCATCCCGTTTTTAGCCGAATCAAAGTAAACACATCGGGGACTGGCTTACGACAGGCTGAGGGGCTCTGGGGATAAAAAAAAATGAGGACAGGACACAGACCACAGTAGTGTGACCGACACGCACGGAATTCCAGGGGTCCCCTCGCCACACCCGCCGGGCCACAGGGGTGCTGTGGGCAGTGCCCGCAGCGTGGCTAAAGGGCCGGTCTGTCCACAGTGGGTCCATAACAGCCCAGGTGAGTGGCCAGGTGGCAGGTCAAGGTTGCTGGTCCTGTAACAGCCAGGCGGTGGCCGGGGCGTCCCGCGGGGCCAGCGGCCAGCTGACCACTGCGGGGGGCTCCGTGTTCCTGTTCGCATTTCACACATGAAGGCAGGGGCCCCCCCGGCCGTGTCACCCCTTCCGGGGCCGGCGGGAACTGGGGATGTCGCCGTTAGCTCACAACGAAAACACGCCTGCTTGGTGCCGGTGTTCGCAAAACGTACAAGGGCGCCCAGAGGTCGACCACGAATTAAAAGCGGGCGGAGCCTCGGACGCGCAGAGGGTTCCAGAGCGGGGAGCCGGCGAGGCGTTCGCTCTTTTTTCGGCTTGGCGACCGGCGCTGCTGCGTGTTCCCCGCCACTGATGAGCGGGACAGGGCGTAAGGAGAGGTTAATGGCGCGCGGCGCAGGCGCGGTGGTGGCAAAGGGAGGCGCGTCCGCAGAACTCGGGGCGGCGGGGGGGCGGGCCGCGTGCTGCGGGCGGAGGGGGTGCTGGTTGTCAGTCCGGCGCCTTCACGGCCGGAAGGCAGAGCCGCCGGGTTGAGCCCTCCAGCTCCGTCACGGGCTGGGGTTTGTCTGAGCGGGCGAGCGCGTGTCTTTGGTGGAATAATTCCAGATGAATGACGGATCACCGGCCCTGTCTCAGCGTCATGCTGCACGTGGCGTCCACGTGGCCTCCAAGTGGCCTCCACCCTCCTCCTCCCTGCCCGGCCCTCGCCTGCCGCTTTGCCCTCCGTGCCGCCCCTGTGGCCCGCCTCCGCCGGGGCGCCACGGTTGGGCTCCTGGTGGCCGGGTCCGCAGGCCCAGCGAGCTGTCTTCCTGAAGGACGCGACTCGCTGTCCCCTTGGCGAGCTGCTCGGAGCCCGTGACCGTCCGGGCTGGGCCAGGCCTGTGCAGGTGGTGGCCCCACTGACTCAGTGTCCCGCCGTGGCTGGGATCACGCATCCTGCATTTGAACACGGCGATGCGGGAGTAGGGAAATGGGTGGACCGCCGGGCCGCCGGGCGCTGGACTCTGTCATTGGCGGATGTCGCCGCCAGCACTGCCGCTGACCCAGCAAAGAGCAAGGCGCTTGCTGGCGGGGTGGGCGCCAGCGCTCGGGGTGGGAGCCGGCACCTGCTCTGAGCCTCAGCCTGGCCCGTGGCCGCCCAGCCGTGCTCCAGGGGCACCCGAGCTCGACGGCCACTGTCAGGCCTTGGGTCCATCCGGGGACTGGGACCCAGCTTCCCCGTTCCTCACGTGCCTGTCATCTCCCAGTCTGACCTTCCCCCTCTGCCCTGGGTCTCCGCTTGGGGTGCTCGCTCTGTTTGCGGGCATGGGGGCTCCACCCAGACGTGTGAGACCGGGCAGATTCTCTAGGACGAGGGTTGAGTGTGTTCATGACGGTGGGAGAGCAGGAGCACCCAGCCCCCCCGACAGCTCTGGAAGAGGGCTCAACTCCGGACTCACCTGTCCACGGGTGCGACCCGCCCAGGCTGCCCGCGTGGGCGGTGGGCGGTGGGCGGGAGACAGCGCCCTGACGGGCTTCATGCCTCCGCCTCAGCAGCCCCTCCTTCAGCCCTCCTCCCAAGGAAGAGGAGCAGATTTTCTTGAGTTTGCGAAATGCGCAATCTCAACTCCATCCTCACCTCTGCTCTCCCGATCTACCGACTTGACAGGGCCGGGCAACCCCCAGCCTGAACGGCGGACGGGCCTTTCTCCCTTCGGGCCTCCCACGCCGCCTGCGTATTTTGGCTCTGCTGTGAGGCTGGCGATCCATCTCATCGGTGGATCAGACACCACCGGCCCCGCTTGTCTGTGTTTTCCAGACGTTGCCAAAGGCTTCTTCTTCTGCCCCTGGGTTTTAACTGAGGATTTTGTGCTTCTACATAAACTTCTCCCTTAGCGTGTCGATTAAACGTCTTTCAAACAACTTAGCGATTTTTCTAAAGCTTACAACGTACATTCTAAACCAGCCTAAGTCACCGACACATGACAGTATCGCACTTCACGCATAGCCCGGTGACCGTATGGCGGAGAATCCCGACCGCCCCCGCCCCCAGACACACCTCTTTGGGGATGAGGCGGTGAGTTGAGTTTCTAGAGCCGCCAGGCAGGGATCCTGGATGACGGGCAGGTATGGGCAAGTATGGACATGTCTCTGCACCTGGGGACGGCCCGAGCTGGCTGTCTGAGACGGAGGGAACACGGGCCCCAAGCTGGCAGCAGTCACAGCACGTTTTCCTCTGGCCGGAGCAAATGGGCTTCGCCATCTGCCTTGCCGTCTTCTCAACTCGAAATCACAGCTGAGGAGCTGACAGTGAACAAACGTAGCCACACATGCAATAATTAGTGAAAAATAAATGTGTACTTATGTATTAATGAAATAAATATTTAGCAGGTTATTTGGGATCTTGGTTACATCCTCCAATGTTTAAAAAGTAATGAGAGGTTTATTAAAACTTTAAACGATGACTAAGGAAGGATTTTCACAGTGTACCTTTCTTTCTAAACTCAGAAAGAAAAGATTTATTTTCTAAAGAGAGGCGGGCTACCCACCAGGACGGAAGCTGCAGGCGGATGGGAAGACAGGCTGGGTCACCACGACGAGATCCGTAAGAACCCACCATCAAGCCAGGCCTGGGTCGGAGGCAGCAGAAAACACCCAGCTTATGGCGGCCAGGGACTCGGAGCAGGGGCTTGGGCCTCAGGAGACTGCTGAGGCCTGCGGAGGGAAATCCAGCCCCACGGCCAGCCACAGAGCCGGCTGAGGGGAGCGGCTGCTGCCGCCGCAATCCAGGGGCCCGAAGGGGACCCCTGGAGCGGCCCTGCAGGGCCCGAGGGAGCCATCGGCCCCGCCCCCCCAATCTACCAGCAGGAGGACGTCAGCTGCCAGTGTGGCTGAGGACGCCCTGGGCCCGGGCGTCTGCACCGAGGAGCACAGACCCGGCCAGCCTCGCTCCTCCACGGCTGAGCCGACCCCGGCAGCTCCCGGCAGAGCCTGGCATGGTCGCCGTGGGACCCGGGGACACGGGGCGGCCCCTGCAGAATGGACACCGGCTGCGCGGAGCTCGCTGGCCGCTGAACCGAGAACGGCCCTGACAGTCCCAGGGCCGCGTAGTTTCCGTGCCCGTCTGCGGTCCACCCGGAGCGTCCTTTCGTTCGGGAGGGGACCCGTCAGCTCCACCTCTGTCCCTGCCTCAGTCCAAGCCGGGTGCTCGAGGCACAGCTGAGCCCCTGCGCCGGCCTGGGACCCTCCATCTGCAAACGGGCCGCAGCCACCCCCGCCCCGCACTGTCCGGGAGAGCGGGCGGGAGGGCGGTGCTGGAATGTGCGGGCCTCGGCCCAGAGGCAGAGACGCCCGCGTGCCTGGCGCGGCCCTGCGCGGCCCGCCTCGAAGGGTCCCGGCTCACGGGACACGCGGGGTCTTACGCGTTTGAAACCGCTTCTCTCGGTCGCTGTGAACGGGCCGCAGACGCGGACCTGGCAGACAGAACCGCACACGCACCTGCAGCGCCGAGGCCCGCGGCGCGGCTGCCCGCGCATGCGCACAGCGGGTTCTTTCCGCTCTGCCCTGCCCTTTCTTTTTTCTTTCTTTTTTCCTTTTTTTCTTTTTTCTTTTGGCGTGAAGGGCTCCTATCAGCGCAAAGCCAGCGGAGCGGGGGAGGTCGGGACGCGCACGCGAGCTCTGCCAGCCCCGGGGCCGTGTCCGGGGCAAGACCGCGCAGCGCGGCCCGGGGCGGCGTTGGTCTGGACCCACCGGTGCTACGGGCTACGAAGTTATTTTCCACTGAGGGGAAAACGGCGCGGGCCACCTTGTCAGCAACGCTGGTACAAAAACCTTCAGACAGGACTTCTGATAAGACTTCTAGAAACACAAGGAGACTTCTGCGCTCCTGTCTAAAAACATCCAGAAAGAACAAAACCGAAGAAGGATGAAAAGCGGCCTTCACGTCCATAACCTTCAGCATCCGCGCTCACCTGGACAGCTCCCCTACCCACAATGCACTAAGTGGATGATTAAAAAGAAATGGGGGCTTAGCCGAGGGTAAGCGCGGGGTCCCCAGAGCCTTGCAGAGCAGCGAACCGTGCGTCTACAGCTGTCTCCACACAAGCCCGACATTCTTTATTTATTTATTATGAAATATTTATGGGCGTATGAAAGGTTTAAAATAATGTGTCTGCAGCTCTCTCCCTCTCGCCCTCCCCCTTGCCCGGCGCTGTTTTATAATGCATAAATAATTCTGGGCTCCGGACAGGGGGAAGCACATTAGGTGGGGTGTATCTGCTGTATCACATTTTTTCTGCCTGAGAGAAAATATCATTCCTAGTAATTTTCTACACTTATACAATCGGCGTTGACAGTAAATAATTGATGTATGAATTTAGGACTAAACTCCGACACAATATGACTTTATGTCAAGGGTTACTCCCAGCAGATTTTGAGCTAAATCATCTTGCAAAATGGGTTCTTTCAGGGGGAGAAAAAAAGCTTTTTGAAATTATTTTAATGGAAAACTGGGACCTCTGCGCAGCTCTTCTTTGGATGATTTCTTGCTTTGCATGGCTGGTAATAAAACCGAGCCATCTACCCATTATGAGTTTGGAAGTGTTTCATTTGTGATCACAAATGGATTTTTTTAAGACTGACACAAGCTGTTTTTATTCCGTTCGTCTTTTTTGCTTTTCTTTTTTTTTTTCCTCACTACTTTTTTTTTTTTTTTGGCAGGTGTGTGTCTGTGTGTGATTGCATTTGTACGTGGTAGGCTGCCCTCTGCTTTTCATCCTAGTATCTTCCTTAGAAAGCACGATTATGATTTAAATTACAAGCCGGATATATTTGCAACTTAAAGATATATAACTAGCAGAAAGGCCTCAGATAAAGGAGTACACATTGCCTCCATTGCCACAATTAAAACCCTTTCATCATGAAAAGAAGAGGCTTCTCAAAGAGGGGGGCGGGAGGCGGGGAGGGGATGGGCAGATACAGAAGAGAAACCTTTCATGAGCTCAGCGGAGGAGAAACGCTTTATATCTTTGTAGCTTTAGTGGAAGGCCAGACAAGAAGATCAAAGAAAACAAATTATGTGGAAGACCCAGAGTGAGATTCTCTATTTGTTTTACTGTGCTCTGGGGGAAGGAAGACTTGGAACTATCGAAAGTCTTTCCTTGTGGAATTTCATTTTTGCCGAAGCCAAGATACAAAGAGGCTAGAATTGAAAGCCAGGCCCTCTCATCTCTGAATGCATCTTATCTTTATAATTATTTTCTCTAGTATTTACAATTGCATACATTTTTGTTTATTTTTAGACCCTCCGTTTCTGTAAAAAAATATTCGGGTCTTTCATAGAGTACATATAATTAAATTTATGGTGTAAACTAAGAGATAAGATAAAATTCAAAGCCTCCTGAAAAAAATCCTATGACCCGGGCAAGACCTGCCGTGAAGGTCGCAGGTCTGAACCCCCCTCCTCCACCTGCCGACTCCCCACTCTCTCCCCGCGAGTCTCAATTTGAGGAAACTTCTGGCTCTGATTTCGTTCCATAGGTGGCACTCGCGTCTCTGTGCACGAAGTCCTGAAGAGATTCCCGCTCAGAAACTGGTTTTTGAAAAGTCCGTGCTCTCAGAGAAGTGTACGGATTTCTGAAAAACAAATGCGGATTTCTTTAAGGATGAACCTTAGACAAGCTTTCTTAACTAGATTCATTCAGGTCGCACCTTTAGTTATACGCGGTGGTGAGTAATTTCCGGGGTGCTTGCTTGCACATGGATCTTATGTAACAGACACTCTGGGCCAACCCTTACGCATGTGTGTGTACGCGAATGCGTACGTGTGTGCACAAACCTGAGTGTGTTCTGTGCACGAGCACGTGTGCGTGTCTGTGCTGTGCACACACCTCTTGTGGTTTTTCAGTGCGCAGAGCAGAGGCCGAGGCGCCCTGGGAGAAACTGTGCTGGAAGCGGCCTGGCTAGAGCTGGCGGTAGGGGACGGCTCGGCTGCGGGACCCGCCATCAGCACCGGGTGGGGCGCCGGCTCCGCCCACGCGCGCATGTGTGCACGTCTGTCTGTGTCTGAGCGTGAGAGAGCGTGTGTGCACGCGTGCACAGCACCATTCGTTTGCGTGTGGGCCTATGTGCGCATGCGCGTGTGCATGCGCTCCTGTGGGGTGAAGACTCTTGGTGCCGTGGGTGACGGAGTCGGATGTCACCGAGATGCGGTCTGTCGTGGTTTCTGTGCGTTTCCTCGTAAAGCTGGAGAATGGAATCTGAACCGTGGAAGTCGCTGACCCTTGGGGACGATCTCGCCCACTTATTCAGGGAGAAACCGCGGAGTCTGAGCCACTTGCCACGGTCACAGGCTGGTATATGGCGGAGAACATGTGGCTCCTCAGGTCTCAGACCCCATGACGTCACATCGACAACTCAGGGTTCTTCCTGAAGAGTGGGATTCGGCAGCATTGTCCTAAGAAGGCCTGGGCTGGCAGGACTGTGGGCCCAGGCACTGCTCCAGCTTCCTGCCAGGACTCGGGCCCAGGCTGGAGCATCGCCCGCTGGAGTTCTGGCTGTCCCGGTGAGGCTCCATGGGGGACAAGGCCCAGGTCCAGGGTCGCTGCTCATCTCCCCTGGACACAGGGAAGGGCTGGGTCAGAGGGAGGGAGGGAGGGAAGGGGCGGGGTGGAAGGGGCCACCCCCCACACCTGCTCCACCTCATCTGGGCCGCTGGGGACAGGCAGAGTGTGTCGCACATTCAGAGGCCACGTGTCTGTCTTCACAGCTCCTGCCGGTGAGGCTGGCGTTTCGCTGGGAAAAAGACTAATGATTTGCTGGGGTTTGGTTCCTGATGCCACCGTGGGTGGCTCCCCCGCCTGGGCCGAGGCCTCCACGCCCTCCACAGCAGGCAGGAGGGCCCTGCGTCTGGGCCAGAGCCCAGAGCAGGCCCAACACACCGAGACAGGGACCGATAAACACGCAGGGGTCACCGAGTCACCCCGTGTGTTTGGGCGACACTCAGGTTATCAGGAAAGCGAGCGCCTGAGACCCAGGGAGGTCCAATGCCCAGCCTGCGTCCTTACCACCTTGGTTCGGGGCTCTGCTCTGGAGACGGCGGGTCCTGCCCGCTGACGTGGTCCCTGAGGTGGCCCCACAGCTGCGGGCTCAGGTGGGGAGCCCCTGGCCATGAGGGTTGGAAGACCCCCGTGAACGCCCCGTGGGAACGCAGAGACACCCTCCCAGACCTCGCCAGGCCTTCGACTCGGCAGTGACCCTGGGGTCAGCTCCTCAGAGAGAAGGGGGCGAAGAGCGTCAGAGTCCCCAGTCTCAGACTCGGGGGTTTGCCGAGACCCTGCTCAGGGCCGCGCGCGCGCCGGGCGCGGGCGTCCTGTGCGCAGCCGTCCAGCTGCGGCCGGGCTTCCCCGGCGTCTGTGCTCGAACGGGGGTTTCTGGGTGCGACTGACGCTGGCCCACGGTCGTCGCACCCCGCTGCCCCTCGGATGTCCCCGAGATGTCCGCACGACACCCGGGCCGGGCGGAGCCCTCCTTCTCACACCGGGAGGGGCCCCCGTTTCGTGCTGGCATCGAAGCCGCCGAGATGCCGCCGCGTGCGGCGGGGTCCGAACAGCCGTCCTGCGGAGGCCTCGTCACCATCCCGGGACGTACGGACAGCCCGGGAGCCCCCCGCGACTTCTGATCAGTTTTCTTAAAAGTTTCTTTGCTGCTATGCAGATGGACGACTTCTAAACATGCCATTAACAGACCGTGCTGGGAAGAAGTAATTAGCTACATGTCCCACCAAGTCTCAGAGCAATAAAGGCGCGCGGGGGCCCACCGCAGGCTGAGCCTGGGCCCCGCGCTGCTTGGGCGCCCGGCAGTCAGCTGCGCCTGTTAAATTCCGTAGAAGCGACTTAAAAAAGAAAACACGAAATTTTCCGCGGCACTGCCGGGCGAATAGCAGCTGCTCGGCAGACGCCTCCCCGCGCTTTGCCTCCGGGCCGGGGGCTCGTCCCTCGTTCCTTTGCCACGGACGGGGCCCTCGGAAGCCCCGGGAGCCGGGAAGCTGCCACCGCCCTGCAGAGGTGCCGGCCGGTGGAGCCGGCCTTGAGAGGGTGCGTGCTGGCCGCCCGGGAGCTCGTGAGGTCCTGCCACCGCAAGCCCGCAACCCCCGAGGGACAGCTGAGACCGGCGGCCCGGTCCAGGGGGCGCTGCCGGCGCCATCTGCCCCCCCCCACCACACGCCGCGCCGTTTCAGGGGACAGTCCTTGTCGGCGTCCTCATCCCACACATGTAGACGAGACCCTCGACCCCCACCTTTTAAAGAAGAACACGTGCAGGTAGAATTCACGGCCCTTCCGCGTCCACGCCGCTGGATTTTTTTTTTTCTAATTCTTATTTCTAAATGAACACAATCTACTGCAGAACTCTTTAATGTAATAAAAATATAGCTCAGGGTCAGGTACGAAATTAATGATACAAATTCAAAGTATTATTGCTCAGTGGGATGGAACGACTTCAATGAAGAAATAATCACACTCTGTAACCAGCCCCAAGTGGGAAAAGATGGAGCACGCGAACGATTCTAACCGCAATCTGTTACGAAGGAAATTATGAAAACATGTATAAAATATTTATTTTTAATAAGATGAATGTCCTATTTCTTAAAACTAAAATAAGATTAGACTCCACTTATTATCAAAGCATAGCGATGATTGCAAACGCCACTTCTTCGTGTGGGCGGAAATGCTAATTTTTTTATCTTAATTTCTACAGCTCTGTTTTTTGCCTAGGTTGTTCTTTTTAAAGTTAAATAAGTAGCAACACGAAAGCGCTCTCTGGGCTCCCACTGAAACGAGTGAAATCGATGGCATGAAGCTTCTGAGTAGGCAAGCCGGCAGACCCGATGGTGATGGCCAGGACAGGGTCCTACATCACAGGACTCTTGAAGGGACACATCTAAGACCTACGGGGACTTCAAAAGTGGAAAGGTGTGAGAACATCTTTTGTGATGTGAAACACGTGAATCTATATGTCGCTTTGCAGGTGACGTGCTCCAAGAAAACAAACTGCCCAGCGCATCACCCCAGAAGCGTGGCAATGTCGTTTGCCACGTGCTGTCTGTCCTCAGGTGTGGATGAGAGGCTGCTCAGGCACGGGTGTTACAGCAGCCACTGGCCTGTCGCTGTCATGCATGACTCTGCAGGGACCTTTGGCGTCTCGGTCTCCTGGTCCAGGTAGTGGAAGTGGTCCTGCTCAGCCCAGAGGCTCCTGCTCCCCCTGGGAGCCCTGTGGGACCAGCAACCCCACCATAACCCAGGCAGGAGCTTTGGGACGCGGCGGTCCCAGATGTCCCAAAGTCGCTCGTCTGAAGTCACTTCCTGCAGAAGGGCCTGCAGGAGTGAATTCTCTAAAAGAACCCACATAGTAGACGTCAGAGGAGAGTTACATAAAACGGTTCACAAAGCAGGACAGTACGAAGCCATTCATTGTGTTTGTTCGGCTGTTTAAAAAGTGGCGAGAGCAGTAGTTACATGTCGAGTAGTAAAACAGGCGAGACAAAATCAACACACGCGACGTGTCTGCTTCCTGTAGAAATGCATTCCCATGCGTAACGGAATGTAAATCTATTTCTCCGTGTACACAGAATGTAGATACGTATTTCACGTGTGCATAAATGGAAATGTGAGAACACGCCCTCACACGTGAAACGGCTGCAGGAAAAGGCAGTATAAACAGTTCACCTGTAATTTGCTTTTAATTTTCTCTTTTACCTTTTTCCCAGTGACAATTTCTACAAAAAATTTGGATTTATTCCATAATTTGAAAATCCCTCTTACGAAATGTTAAATCAGGGAATACGCTATGTGACGGCAGCGTGACGAGGCCACGTCAGCACAGCCTCGGCCCCGCCGATATTCCCATTTTTCAAAAACTCACAAATCTTACAGGTGACAGACATTATTTCCCGATCATTTTTATTAACGTAGTGAGCGATGGCTCTGATTGGCGTTCTCGTAAACGGACTTCTCCGAGCTACGTTCCTATGCTTTCTCTCTTCCGTCGAGGTCTGTCTGACTATTTTTCTCACTGATTTATAAGAGATGTTTAAACATTATATTTATTGCAATACTTTTTCCGTGTGTCTGCCACTTAGTTTAATTGTTTAATGGTCAAAGTTATCCATACGCATTTGCATATTTCTTCAAAACCTTCCCTATCTGGAAAATCCTTTTGCACCCAGAGATTGGTGACCCTGTTTTTCCCTAGTACCTCGTGCGTCTGCATTTTTTTTTTTATGTTTAGCTTTTAAAGCTCTCTGGTTATCACAACGACCGGCGCCCACCTGTTTGCAGCCCCTCAGCGTCACGTGGCAGGTGCGGGCATTCGCATCCTGGACACCTGTTCTCTTCATTATGGATTCTGGCATCGAAGCCGAAGTGTAATAATAATAATCTCAAAACGTGTTTCACGATCTTCTGGATTTAATCATCGGTCTTTACAAAAAAAGAGAGGGGGCAGAGAGAGAAGAAGCTCTTTGTGGTACTTTTGTTATTTCAGATAAATTTTAAGAAACATTCTGTTGCATTTGCCTCCGAAATGGTTCTCCTGCTAATTCGCTAAATTAAAAACAAAACAAAACAAAAACTACGATGTGTTTTCAGTTTCTGCCTTGACCCAGACTCGCTACATCCCTGGGTTTCTGACGATACCTTTCTCTGCATGGGCCGCCCGTCGCGTGTTCTAAATGGCGCGGTTCAAGCCCCAAGCAGCGATCTGCTCACGTGCGTGCACGCATCTCCACCACGTTCTGCTGTGTCACTGTCCCCGTCGTCTTTAACGGATCCGACAAACAACAAACAAACAACGACCAGCGAAATCGCAAGATCGGCAGGTGAGGAGACTTTCCATTAATGACATAGGCTAATTGAATATCTCTAATTAACAACATTAACACATGAGGACTGTGACATCTAATTAATATGCGGAGGCGTTCATGGTTTGCCATTTGAACATCTCTTTATGTGACTGTGTGGCCTAATACTTAACCTGTCCATGCGAGATAATGTATTAAGAAGCATGTTGTTAAATTAAGCCACCTCACTCTTTTCTGATAAATCAGTTTTGATTTGGTAGATTTGTTGAATTGGACCCATTAGCATTCGGTGCAGTGGTGTGTTGGCCAATTCCCAGCTATCTGAAAAGTTACAAGCAAACATATACATACCTAAGTTGTTAGATAAATTTCTCTTTTCTACCTGTATAGAAAACGTGCAGCACACAATTGTAAATAATAATACAGTTCACTTCACTGTAAATGTCAAGAAAGCAAGCAGCTCTCCCGGATGTGTCGCCGGATCTGCCAGGCTCTCAACTCTGCAACCGCCCTGCAGTTGGGACCAGCCACCGTCTCCACGTGAACGAGACCAGTGTTGGCCGACGCTGTGTCAGAAGCTCCTGGTTTGCCGAGGACGGAGCCAGACGGCAGCTTCACACACCGAGAGAGCCTCTGGTCAGTACGTGTGCTGGTCACGACGAAATCGCTAAAGGCCTGCGCCCCGAAGTTTACCAGGCGTTTCCAGCCTTTCCTCCACCACCTTTCTCAGTCTAGATGGTCAGCAAAGCAGCGCGATGAACAGGACGCGGTCTGCAGCGTCTGCAGGGACCGGGCGTGAACACCCCAGGGGGCGGCGAGCGTCCGACATGACATCCCCCATCCTGCCGAGGGCTCGCGAGACCGTGGCACAGTCGATCGAGAGTACGAAGTGAGCGTTTCTTAGTTTCTTTTAAACAAACAATTTATTTAACATTACATTTGCAGAATTTGAGTTTTCTACAGGCCGTTTTTAACAACTGGCTTGCCAAGTCCTGGACTATTTAGGAGTTCGTCTCGCTGATGGCGTGTGAGTTCACCCATGAGGCTGAGCTATGATCTCCCACTGTCTCTCTCCCTTGTCAGGTTTTCATACTCAGGTTTGTGTTATTTTCATAAATAGAAATGAGTAGCTTTTCTGTCTGTCTTTTTCTAACTTTCTTGCAATTTATGTGGTACTGGAATAAAATGCTTCTTAAAATTCTGATAGAATTTGCCAGTAAATCCACCTTGCCCTTGAAACTGTGATGGAGGAAAGTCTTTGATTGATTTTTTTAGTGCCATTTATCATTACTGATTACCTGAAACTTCCTTCATCTTGGGTTAATCGCGGTCATTTTCGCTTATCCGAATATTATAAATTGTTTCGGTGTATTCAAATCATTCATTAAAACCCTCGCCTTATAATCCTTATCACCTTTCCCAGCTCCCTGAGGCTCTGCAGCTGCCCTGGGTCCTGCTGGCCTCCGGCCTCCCCAAGCAGGAAGGAACCCTGAGCCCCCCTCCCCACCTGTCCCTGGTGAGCGGTGGCGGGGAGCTCGGTTTGGCTTTAAACTCACGCTGTGCGTTCTTCTGAAGACATTTTCTCTGGGGTTACTTGGGCTCCATGCGGTAGCCGTCCAGGATCTCGAGTCAAACATGGACATACCGGCTCAGCTCCTGGAGTCCGCACGGGTGGCTTCAGAGCTGGGCTGATTCAACACGGCTAGCGCCGGCTCCCTTGAGCTGGAGCCACGTGGCCCAGCCCCTGCAGGGTGACAGCTGGGCGTGGGAGGTGACTCAGGGCCCACCGCCATGGTGGGCGTTGCCCTGGTCCCCGAAGCTGAGCTGCCTGAGGACAGGGGTGTGGGCGAGCAGGTGAGGGGCCTCCGGCGGTGCCCGCATAGGCGGGGAGCAGGGCAGGCTTTCCCAGGAGGGGGAGAAGCACTCCCAGCGGGAGGGGCGGCAGGTGCTGTACCTGGGGGGTCGGGCAGAGGGGTGTGGCAGGAGGAGAGGAATGTGCAGGGGGCAAGAGGGGTGCTCTCTCAGTGCAGATTAGTCACTGATTCAGGGAGGCTGGGGTTTTCCATGGTGCATTCCAGACCCGACTGCACAGAAGCTTTTGCGGATTCTCGGACAGACCCGCGGCGGGCCTGCTTCACGTCAGGCTGACGCGTGAGCTCAGACCTGCGAGCAGCTCCTCCCTGAGACTCTGCTGCGCGTCGAGGGGACTTGATCCAGCAGCCCCGTGTCCCATGTCACGCTGCCGCCACATTAACCCGCAAGTGGCTTCTGAGGGCCTGTGTCGGGGGCCTCTGTGACTCCCCAACTACCCGCACGCGGCGATCCCCCCGCCAGCAGCTGGGGGCTTGCCGTTCCCACCTGGTGCACCTCCCACCGCAGGTTGCGCTCGGCGCCCTTGTCCCACCTGCTCGCCTGCGGGGGACACCTGTGTGACGGCGTCTGGACTCAGGGCTCAGCCCACAGCCTGCTTGGGACATAACTGCCATGCTGACGACGACGAGAACAATGTCCAGTTAATCAAACTAAAAGGAATAAATAGGTGACTTAAAAACGTCTGCCCAGGTGTTGGGCAATGGAAATTAAGTTATTCATACACTTCACGGCCTCCTCCAGCCCACGGGTGACAGTCCTGTGCCGGGCCTCCTAGGCACGCGTGGACTGTTAATATATATTTTTCAATCGGGTGTTGTTTATATTACACCAGTCAACTTACAGCGAGAGAAATGGGTGACATTGTGGCGAAATTACGTTTGTTTTGCACGGGGTGTGGCAACAGAAAAGTCGCATCGAACTGTCAGTATCTTAGTTTTTCCATCTGTAAAACAGAATATTTTATCTTAATTTGGTGAAACAAACATCGCTTAAGAAAATGGTGATGCTTTTGGAAACGCAGAGAAAACCCTGGACGCCAGCCCCGTCGGACCAGCCGTAGGAAGCAGACTGGTTCCCCACTCAACTGCAGACTGTCCCCGGGAGAGCCATGTCCAACGTCACCACGCACTTCCCCCAAGGGAGACCACCGTGCGGCCGGCCCTGCAGTGCGGGGCTGGGGTCGTCCATGGTGGGCGCAGCGATGACCGCCAGCACAGAGGGAGGGGATGTGGGCCTGTGGTGCAACCAGCTTGTAGCTGTCATCACTGACCACATGGACAGATGTGTGCCCAGGAGTGGTCAGGGTAAGGGGATCCTGGAAGGAGCTGGAGATGAGGTCCCCACACCCAGAGAACGGGGGGCATTGTCTGAACAAGTGTGCGAGCAAGCTGAGGGCTTTGCTCTCAGTGTAAGTGTGACTTGTGTGCAGCATTAGCCTCCACGAGCATGTACAGTTTTTATTACATGTATATATGTATTGTTAATCACAGTCCGCTGAGTTTTACGTGAGAAATAAAGACATCGAGTAGACGTCACAGGACTGTAGTCCCCAGCTTCGCTGCACAGATGTCACGGAGTGTCGCCAGAGGCTGTTATGGGGTGCAGGGAGCTGGGACGGCCTCCTCAGCCCACAGGTGTGTGACTTCACCCGGCCAGGCAGGGCTTCCTCACCTGAGGCTTTCAGAAAAGACAGATGAGGGCGGTGGACGTCCAGAGTCATCCCCACTCCTTCCGGGTCTGAGCCGGGCCAGGCCCTTGGTTGGGAGGCGGGCCACTGTTGGAGAGAGAGCCTGAGAGCCTTGTGCTCTGCAGGGACCAGCATCTCCGGCCCCGGCACTGTGCGCGTGCTGATCCCCAGCTGGGGACGCCCTGTCCCCCGGGCCATCCAGAGCCCCAGGCACCATCTCCCTGGAAAGACTCTGAGCTGTCCTGCAGAAAGACCATTGATTTAGACAGATGCACCCAGTTCCCCTAAACTGCCTGTGAGAAACCGCGGGAGGGCGGGCGGGTGGGCGGACGCGAGTGCCCCTCCCTGCCCATGAGCATGACTGCACTCGGTGTCCACAGCTGGCCTCGCTGGTCGGGTCCAGCAGGAAGCGGGGGACACTGACTCTGCGTGCGTAGGAAGCCCTCATTCCCCTGTCCGCAGCTCCCACGCCGCAAGCTCCCAGCTCGTGCCTGCTGCGTTAAGGCCGACGCACTCGCGCCCAAGATGCCTCCACCAGCCGCTTGGGGACACAGCCTGTGAACAAATATTAGCCAAAGGCAGGAAAAAGCTGCATCCCAGGAGGGGCCTTGAGGAGCAGACTAGGGAGTGGGGGGGGCAGGGGCCCGGGAAGGGGCGCGGTCCACACGCCTGCACCCCCCAGCCTGGCGGCGGCCAGTGCCAGCGGAGTCCCTGACCGGCCCTGTCTCCCGTGGGCCCGCGCTCCGGCCCGCCCTCCGCCCCGCCTGCCTCGGCCGCTCCCTTGTCTGCTCACCCCCTCTGTGCCCCTCTTTGTCCTTTTAAAACCTTCCCCTCCAGCCGAGGGAGCCCGGGGGCAGCTGCCTCCGCCCCGGCCTCCGGCGCTGCGCTGCTGGAGCTTCTGCTCAGATAAGGGCCAGACGCCTGACGGCCGGCCGGCCGCTAATCTATAATGTCCCCAGCCATGATTAATCTGATAAATAATAAATATATCAATCTAGTCTTTTAGACAAGGACAAATTCTTACCAGCAGGGAGGCACGCGGCCTCCTCTACAGCTGCCTGTAGTGCTGGGATTAATTATTTAATGCTTAATTCTTCGGGAAATGAGAAAGTTTTGATTAATGCTGTCCAGTGTCGTTTCTGGCTTGTTTGATATGTGTCAGATAATTTTTCCTTGCAGTCACTCTGAAGAAGCCAGAGGCTACTGTCACGGGGATCAGACACCGAATTTCCAGAGATTAATTGAAGTGAAATTTAGAGGAATGTGCCACGGGCGCCTGCTGGAGATAGCTCCGTTCGGGGGTGTCGGCGCGCCGCGTCCCCACGCAAAACGTTTATTTCGAGGCTGTGGAAATCCGTGTTTGGGTTTTCTTCGGCGCTGGCCTTCAGGTCGGCGGGATGGAGCACGTGTTCGCGGCATCTGGCGAAGCTGGGCGGGTGTGGCGGCCACGTGCGTCGCCGTCAGCAGAGCATCCGGCCAGGCCAGACCCCCGGCCCAGGCCACACAGCCGCCGACACGGCCCCGGGCTCCCGCCGGCCCTGTACCCCTGCTTCCCGGACCCCGACTCCGAGACGGGCCGCGCGATCGCCTCGGTCCTAACACCCGACCTGCCGTCCCGAACGCGCCCCACACCACCTGGCCCGAGGCCCCCGCCATATCGCTCCTGTCCCACGGCAGCGACTGGACAGTAAGGGGGTGCTGGCTGGGGGAGTGGGGGGCACAGGGGCACGCACAGACGGCGTCGGGGCTGACGACCCCGTGACCCCTTCAGCCAGCCCAGGCTACTTCACAAGACGCTCTCCTCATCCGTAAACGAGAGGCCAAGACCCCCGGCTGACGGGCGAGGGCGAGAACGTTCTAGAGCCTGAGCGCTCAGAACCCTCCCTTCCTCAGGGCACCCCGGTCACGCAGCAGCCCCTCTCCCGGGACCCGGCCTCGCCTCTCAGCGCCCTGAAGCTAAGAGCCGCCCGCTTGAGCCCGCGAGCCTGTCCCCCGCAGCCCTGACGAGCACGGTCCTGAAGTGCAGTGACGACGCACCGAGCTCTCGGGGGCGCGACCCGCAGTGTCCTCTTAGCCGGGCGGGGGACCGATGACATGGCGGCGTTCGCCGGGGAAGCTTGCGTGCCTTCCGATGGCGCTCGGCAGCCAGGGCGCCCGCCGCTTGGCCCACCCGAGAAGGGAGGGCGCCTGTGACTGCGTCGACTCGGACCCGAAAACCCCAGTCCTGCCGGGGGGAAGCGGTGGCCGCGGAGGCGCAGGCGGGAAACGGCGCAGGGGAGAGTCTCGCACAAAGGAGAGGGAGCCGCAGACGGGACACTGCCCGGGTTCGGCGTGCGGCCCATGTGTGACCGAGGCGGTTTCTAAGCCCATTTGTGACTGACGCCCGGGAGTCGGTCACTCCCGCCCTCCCCGGGGCGCACCCCGCCCGCCCACCCGACCCGTGCACACGCGGGCACAGGTGCCTCGGCCCCGGCGGGCGGCGTGTCCCTTTGCCACGAGGAGCCTCGCGGAAGAGCAGCGAATTCCCCAAATTCGGGAGGCGGGACTTGAGCCTGGGCCTTGGGCTCCAGACTCCACATCGTCCGGGTCCCCGGAAGAGCCACGTGAGCGGCACCCGCGGGGCTGCCCCCCAGGGCCCTCCCTCGGCTGCCGATCCTGCCAGCTTCGGAGCACGTGGGAAGTTGAGGAAAACGGCGTCTTCTCCCCGGAGACGGGCTCACGCCCGCAGCCTGCGTTCAGGCTACGCAGACGGCGCAGGAGGCGCCGATCCCCTGCAGCCTGCGTGAGAGAGGACGGGACAGCCCGCCCCACGTGGCTGCCCCTGTGGCCCTGTGCCCGTGAGTCCTGGCTGCAGGCACGCCGTGGGCAGAGGTCATGGAGTGGCCAGTCCCTGCCCGCCCTCCACACTCACCCCTTCCCCAGTCCCTTCCCCGCCCACCATACCAGGTCACCCAGCATGAGGAGTGGGCAGAGCGCAGGCCTGAGTCGCCCACACCCAGATCCTGGCTGGGCGGAGTGGGGCCCAGCTGCTGCCTCTGAGCCTGGAAGTGCGGGCCGGGCCCCTCTCCCCTCCCTCTGAGCGAGGCCACCTGTTCCACGTAGAGGCCTTACTGTGGGACTGTCTGGTCCACATCATAGGTGGACGGCCCCTGTATGCGTTGTGGGACCCACACGCCCATCGTGGGAGGCACTTGGGTGAGTCGGACCTGCGCACGTGCGTTAGGGTTAGAGTGATGTGTGCAGGGGGTCGCTTTGCCACAGATGGCTCGGGGTGCCTGCCAGCCCCTGCCACCCCCACAGCTCCCGTCACAGGCCCTGCCTCCCTTGCACGTGTGCTTGTCCCACGCTGGAGTCAGACGCGCCTCAGCCCCTCCAGTCTGAGCCCTGGGCCCAGGACACGGCCCGTCGGGGACTGAGCCTGCGGGAGGCCCCTCGGAAGCGGAATTTGTTTAGGGAATTTGTATTTTCAGCTGCTTTCTTCTTGAACCTATTTGCATTTTAAATAATTAAAACATTAAAACTGAAAAATTTATAAATGAGAGCTGCTAAGAGAATCCTGCCTGGTAGATAATAGAAAAGGAATTATTACCCTGCTGGCCTCACTTTAATGTCCTATCTGTCACTCTCCCTGAGGTACAGCGCTGTCACCATCCAGACCCGCACAGCCCTCAGTGCACACACAAACACACAACAGCACATGGACGCAGCACA
>NW_024351073.1:25412310-25413767 GCF_902729225.1 Pteropus medius | reverse complement strand
ACACACGCACACACACCACAGGCTTCCTCCCTGCGTCCCTCCTTCACGCAGACGTCCCCTGCCACCTCTCCACTCTGCCACTCCGGGACTCTATTTGGGGACGACTTGATCTCATTATGTCACTAACTCAAACAGAATCTCATCAGGCCTCAGTCGCCGGCCTCCCCTACCATCGCATTCACTTTGCCATGGAAAGTTCACCGGGAGGAGGGAGGGTGGCCGCGGCCGGAGTGACAGGCGCTTGGTCCAGCGCGGCTTTGCCTGGTCGTAACAAGCATCGGGCATCAGAAGCCACAAAAGCCGGGTTGGCCGCGTCATCAATCACCGCGCTGACAGCCGTCTTCGGTTTGTTTGTTCCACTCTGCATAATAAGTGATTGGATCAGGTTTAATTAGATATTGGGTAATCAATCATTGCCAACGAGGCAACTCCGCTTGGGATCTGGATGCTGCGCGGGGAGGCGGAGCGGCGCGGCACACGTCTGTGCGCGCGCACCCCAGCCCGGGAGCGCGCGCGCCGTGGCGCGTGACCGAGGGCGGCGCCTGCCGGCCGCGCCTGCCGGCCGCGCGGGGTCAGCGGTTCCACCTGGGCCGCCGACCGGACATCTGACTTCCGCCGCATAATCACTTTTCAATGTGATATAATATGCAGATCTGAGGGAGGAAGGAAAGCAATGAAATTATGCGCCGGTCTGCCCCCCCCTTTCCAGAAGTGGACAGAAGCTGCTGTTCTCGGCGAGCCACTTGGGGCTGAGGCCTGACACCAAGTAGGTGACGGAGCCTTTGGGGGCCACCGTTCAGTGGGCGGGCCTCGGAAGAGGCGGGGTTGGCGTGCTGCCCTTTGCTCCCCGACTCTCGCATAGGGCTTCCTGCTCCAACATCAGCAGCCGGAGTTTCCTGGCCCATAGGCCTGCGGGGGTCATGCACCTGAGCTGCAGGTGACTTGTTTAGCTATCTGGAGGAGGACGCTCACCGTCGCGGGCAGAGGGGACCGAGAGCACGCATGGTTCGGATGTAACGGGCCACGCCAGCCTCCTTTTGAGTCCAACGAGGCACAAAGGCAGCCAGGTCTGGTATGAACCGGGGGCTCTGCTAGCAGAGCGACAGAAAGTGGACCCTGCAGCCCTGGCTGAGCGTGCACCAGCTGCACCTCCAGTAACTTCTTCGTTATAAAACGGTATAAAACGAGGAGCCCATCCTGACTGGACCCCTGCTGCTCAGAGGAATGGATCCCCACTCCTGGGAGGGCAGACCCCTGACTCCCTGGAGGGCGGAGACAGACATCTCCTTGTCCGCCTGGCCTCTCCACAGTGTGGGAAGGGATCCCACGCACTGCAGGGCAGAGGCCAGTCGTCTGGAGCCAGTCGTCTGGAGGGCGGACAGGTGTGGGCTGTCAGGATGAACCAACATGTTTTTGCTTTGTTGGAGGGCCTGGATGGATGGGTGGATGATGGATGG
>NW_024351073.1:25367679-25411714 GCF_902729225.1 Pteropus medius | reverse complement strand
TCCTGGGTGGCTGGCTGGATGAGAGATGGGTGGCTGGGTAGGTGGGTGGGTGGACGGATGGCTGTGCTTATCAGGTGGGGGCTGGCTCCAGTGTCCTTGCAGAAAGTGTAATTAGCCACGGAGCGATGCCTCAGATAAGAGAGGACCAATGACAAATGGAGTGTCATGTGCCCAAGCACATGAGTTTCCTTCCCATCTATAGAAAAAAGAGAATCCGGCCCCTTGCACTAAGTGACCAATGTAATTTTAGAACAGTGTGTTGTTTGGCATTCCAGGTGCCAGCCACTCTGTGGAACACAGAAGAGGGTTGTGTCTTACTGGTGGTAAGAAGCAGCACCACACGCCACAGAGTCTGCGAGCACGGGCAGCGACAGCTGTCCACCGCAGGTCAGCTGGCCACCAGTTCTGGGGTCACAGTGTGTGCTCGTGCGAGTGAACATCTCTGCCCACCTTCCTCTCTCTGGTGGGCAGTGCGGTGCCTCTGTCCCTGTCCTCTGGGCCCTGCACCCAGCCTGTTCCTCCCCAGGTGCCCTGTGCTCTTGACTGAACAGACACGGCGTCATCCCCTCTGGAGAAAGGATGACTCGTAAGTGGAGGTGTGTGGGAGTGCGTGGCAGGAGGAAGGTGGCTGCCCCCTGTTCCGTGCGTGTGGGGTGTGGGTGTGACACACAGGGGGCTAGGGGAAGCGTGAGGTGTGCTGTTGTGTGTGGGGAGCGGGCAGCCTGGCTGCTCCCACTCAGAGGGTGCTGGGCTGAGCGGGTCCAGCCCTGGCAGGGCCCTGGGAGGACCTTCTCTCCTACCTGGAGATGTGGGTTCTGGCTGGCTGGGCAGTGCGGGCAGCGAGGGACAAGGACAGAAGGGAGCAGAGCGCCTGCTGCCCTCCCTGGCCAGCGTGGGCAGCAGGTGGCACCTGCTGGCTGGTACAGGTGGCCTTGTGGAGGGTGACTGTGGACCAGAGCCGTGCCTCGGTGGCACAGCCCGTCCCCTGCGTGAGGCCCGGTGCACCTCTTCTACCTGGCGAGTCACCTGAGCGCTAAGGTGAACCAGCAGCTCTAAGGGACAGTCTCTGCCTGTTCGTCCCCGGCCCCATCTGCTTGTCCTTGGTGGTGTTTCTCCTCGGCCATGGGGTGAAGGACTCCTTGGTCGTCTTCCGAGCCCGTCGCCCTACATGGATCAGGCTCACGGAGTCTGTTTTCAAGGACGGGGCGTCTTTCCTCCTGTGCAGTGATGAGCCCCGCGGCTCCTCCCCGGCGCTGCGCAGTCCCGGGCTGGTGCCAGCCGCAAATCCGTGACGCTTTTAGGCCTTTTTGTTTGTTTCTTTGGTTTTGCTTTTCATTCAACAAAGGCGGACAGAGTGGAAATCTAGCGGAGGGCAGGGGGGTGGGGCGGGGCAGCAGCGGGCTCTCTCCCCAACTTCGTGGGCGAGGCGGGGCCATGGGAAACAGCCCCTCTGCGCCGACGCCACTCACTACGCAGCCCTCGGTCCCCAGGACGACACCCCGTATGACGGGCCGATGCTCCATTTGTGAAGGGACAGAACCCAGAGCCGGGGACGGCACGGAGATCAAACGGAGGCTGGACAGGGCGGTGGTCGAGGACGGCAGGGGGCTCGCGGGGCCGGGACGGAGGACAGAGCCTCGCGCGAGCCTGCGTCGCCCCACGCTCCTGTTAAAAGCCAGAGACGGGAGGTCCGGGGGCTCCCGGCACCCACGCCCCGTTCTCTTCTGCGCAGTTGCGGACACCGTCAGGAGCCGACTGCTCCGTGACATACCACTCTAGAGAGTGGCCTGGTGCCACGGGGGCGGGGCAGTGACGAGGCCGCGGCTGGAGGGCCTGATGGGCAGGGAAGATCTTGCTGAGACGGAGCCGATCTGGTCCAAGGCGGACCCCGAGCACGTGGGATGGAGCCAGATGAGGACAGCAGAGCAGGGGTGTCCGGGTGGCGCCGCCCAGGTTCCGCCCTCAGGAAGGCCACCCCGCTTTCCCGTGAGCAGCAGCCCCCGAGTCCCGGCTGCAGCCCGGGACACTGGTCTGCCAGCTGAGCGAGGGGCTGGCAGGGACAGGCACGAAAAACGGGGAACGAGCTCGCAACAGGGCCCAGGGGCCCAGAGACAGCGCGAGCGGGGGCCCCAGGCACCTGAGAGCAGGTGTGATACTCAGCCTGCAGTGTCAGTGCCTGGCGAGGCCGCCGTCGAGCCTAGTCCACAGGCAGAGTCACATGTCACGGGGAGCCCTGACACAGAGCGAGGCCCCTGGCCGCCTGGCGCCCCTTTCACAGGGGTCGCGGGAAGGAAGGCCGAGAGCTCTTTAGGGCTTTGCATTGCGCCATGCGCCCCAGCACCCCGAGAGCGGGGCAGGCCCGTCAGGGCCCAGCGCAGCGGCAGGGCCCGGGGGAGGGTAGAGGACCCCGAGTCTGGAGAGAGCGCCTGTGGGGCGGGGTCTGCCCAGCAAGGGGACATGTCCGCGGAGGTGGCACGGCGGGCCCCTGCGCCCGACTGATGTGCCTCAGGGTCCAGAGCTGGCTTCGGAGGGGCTTGGGGGCGGGCGTGGGGGACGCTCTGCACCCCATGTGCACCGCCCGCCTGGAGCAACCTGCTGAAGGAAGCCCCCTCCCCTGCACGGGAGCCATCTGACGCAGGCCTGCGCCTGGGTGGGGCCGCGTGCAGGCGTCAATTTGGTGCCCCTGGGCAGGTCGCTCTTGCGTCATGGGCTGGCAGACCTCCAGCTCTCATAGCAGAGTGGATATTTTGTTGCAAGATGGATTAGGGAGGAAACAATTCAAAGCATCAAATTTATCCAAAAAACCAGTTTTATTTTATTCTCTCAGCAGAGGTTTGACCTAGTCTAGAAAAATAATTTTCAAAAGTTTAAACTGGAAATGAGTTTAAACAGAAAAATGTGCGTGTGTTTCCATGTCAGAGCTGGTGGGATGTGACCGAGTGTCATCGGGGGAAGGTGGACAGGGGCCCCTGTATCTGGGGTCTCCGCTCTTGGGCTGACTGGGGCCAATGAACCTCATCGTCCCAGGTGGCGTTTATTCACACAGGACCATGCGTCCTCGGGCAGATGCAGGTCGTGTGGGCTAGTGTACCCGGACAGCCGTGAGGGGCCCAGTCGTGCTCTTGATCTGAAAAGCCCCATTACCTTCTCATTCTTTCAAACACACAACTTGGCAAAATAAATGCCACTAAATAATCACATGCACATAAACAATACCTGTGTTTGCACAGTGAGCATTGTGATGGTTAAGTCCAAGTTCATTGACTTGACTAGGAGATGTCCTGACGGCAGACTACGCATGACCTTGAGGGTCTGTGAGAGTGCATTTGCATAGGTGGGCCTAGTGAAGCAGGTCCCTGCACCTGTGTGGGTGAGCTGGTCCCTGCACCTGTGTGGGTGAAGCAGGTCCCTGCACCTGTGTGGGTGAGCTGCACACTCCCCGCCCCCCCGCCCCACATACACACACTTGGGCTCTGAATAGGACAGAAAGGCGCAGGAAAGGCGGGTTTCTCTCCGCTGAGCTGAGACCTCCGTCTTCTCCTACCCTCAGACACTGGGGCCCCAGGTCCTCTGGCCTTTGGACTCACAGGGCTTTACCGTGCCCCCAGCTTGCACACGGCAGGTGGTGGGCTGGCTCAGCCTCCATCACTGCGGGAGCAACTGCAGTCATCAGTCTTCTCATATCTGCCTGCCTGTCATCCATCTATCATCTGTCTATCTATCGTCTATCTATCTGTCTAATCTATCATCTGTATCTGTCTATCAATCATCTATCTCTCATCTGTCTATCTATCTATCTTCTACCTATCTCTATGTATCTATCATCTATCTATCTTATCTAGCTATCATCTATGTCTGTCTGTCTATCATCTGTCTGTCGTGTATGTATGTATGTATGTATGTATCTATCTATCTATCTATCATCTATCTACCTCTGTATCTCTTATTGGGTCTTTCTCTGAGAGCCCTGACACATTTGAGTGTGTATATAATATTATAGACCATGTGTGTAGTCACCTGCAGTTTGATATTCAGATTAATTTACGATGAATCATTTTTTAAATTTAAAATAAAAAAATTAACCTTTTTATTTTGAGTGACTTTCAGATTTTCTTATAGTTTTAAGACTGAATAGAGATCCCGTAAACCCTTCGCCCAGGCTCCCCAGCAGTAAGGCGGTAAGGCGAGACACCACGTCGGTCCGGTCCACAGAGCTGACTTGGGCCCCACCAGTTTACATGCACGCAGTGCGTGTGCATGTGCGTGTGCGTGTGCGTGTGTGTCCTATCACCACCAGCACAGTTAGGACACAGAACTCAGAGTCACAAGGATTTCTGGAGCCGCTGCCACCACAGCCACTGCCACCCTTCCCTGCCCTCCCCCCCCGCCGCCCCCCCCACGGGGCCACTGATCTCTCCGCTTCTTTATTTTTCGTCATTTAAGCAAGTAGCGCAAACGGGCTCTCGCGGTGTGTGTTGGAACTGGCTCTTTTCCGTAGGCGGGATCACCCTGAGGTCCGGCCGGTTGCTGCCGGTGTCGGGGTTGGCTTTGCTGGGTGCTGTGTGGCATTCCCTGATTTATGCTTACCACCAGGTACATTTGACAACCCACCCGACGAAGAACATTCCAGTGTCCCGTTTTTGGCAATCATAAATAAAGCTCTGCGAACATCCATGAACAGGCTTTCGTGTGAGCATCAGTTTTCATTTCCCGAGAAACATGCCCGGAAGTGCAGAGGCACGGAAGCCCGTAGGCTGGGAGGGGCGGGAAGGGGCCTCCGGAACCCTGGACCCCTGCCCCCCGCAGCCAGGTGCCTGTCGTGGGTTTATTCACGAGCAGGAACTCAAACCACCGGGACAGAGAAACAGTCACAGAGGCAGAAAGCGGCTCCTGTCCCACATCTGCTGGGCGGAGTGCCGCCCCGGGCCCTGGGGAGCTAGCTGTACACCCGGCTGCACCTGGGTCCCATGAAGCTTCCTAATCTAAAAGCCTCTAGTAAGATGCTTCTTTGGGCCCGTCCTTGGTTTGGTGACAGAGAGCCGCATGTTTGTGCTGGCTGTGGATTGTGCTACAGAGAAAAGGTGACATCGGAGACCCTTTACAGCCCCCATTTGAGTATTTGTTATAGACGTATGAACTGGGAATCCAATTGGACGGATGTTCAAACACGTCTACAAACGTGGATGCAGTGGTGGACCTCCCCCGTGGACCTCCTGCATGGACCTCTTGTGTGAACCTTCCACGTGGACCTGCCGTGTGCTCCCGTCCCCCCCCACCCCCAGGGCCTCCCACGTGGGCCCACAGATGGGAGTTTTGCTTCTAGACGGCCTCGTGTGTTTTCCAGTACAGCCGGAGAAGCAGAGCGGGCTGGGCTCCGTGTCCTGGGAGAAGCGGGCAGAGGGCCGGGTCCGCCTTCTGCCCTGGACCTCGGGCGTGGGGAGGCGGCGGCCGTTCAGAGCGGCTGCCAGCCGGTGTTTGATCAGGGATGAGATACGCCGAGGTGACACTGTCTTGCTCTCCCTGCTTTTCAGGCTCGGTCATTAAAAATGAAGCAGGGCACAGCGAGGCCCAGAAGGCCGAGTTCCCTCCAGACACGAGGGAGAGGCGCGCTCACAACATGTCACTAGCAATATCCGTTTGTGTTCCCACTTCAAACCCGCCGAGCAGCCTCCTGGCCAGAGCCAACGACGCTTTGCCAAGACAATGGAGTGGCCTTTGAGAGGGTGGAGGGGCCGAGGCGGGTTCGGGAGACACCGCGCTCGCGGAGGGCGCGTCTGCTCTGAGCGCCGTGGAGCGGCGCCGCCAGCCGCGCAGGTGTCAGCGCATTCGGGCGAGCGTCGGGTTTGTCCTTTAATGACGCGCGATGCGAGCAGCGTGCGTGCCAGGCTCCTCTCGCCCCCACACAGTCGTCTGTGGGACGAGGCGTGTCCTTGGGCACGGCACACTCGGGTAGAACGCCCTCCAGAGCCGTCCCTGCCCGCCAGGCTGTTCTGAGGGATGGTCAGCTCCACCCGCCGATGACCTAAAAGTCACCGAGGAGCACCCTGCCAGCGCACGGAGCCGGCGGCCGGGGCGCTGGAGGGAGCGGTCAGCTGTCCGGAGCCCTGTGAGAGAGGCTTCCACGGGCTGAGCGGCAGGACCGTCTGCCGGAGAGCTGGCCCGGGCGGGGAACGAGCGTCCTGCCCACGGCCCCAGGTGCAGCTGAGCACCGTGCCACCTGCCGGCTTCAAGAACAGCGCCTCCCCCTGCACCGGGCGGGGACCCGCGGTGCCCTGGGCTTCCGGTGTTCCTCAGTCGCTACTTCCAAACAAAAGATGGGTGTTCCCCCCATCCAGGGGCGGCCCCCGAAAACCGCCCAATGGAGCCGGGGCTTTGTCGCAGAAGCCTGGCGTGGGACGGCGGGCGCCCGCCTGGGCAGCACAGCGAGCCGGGGGCGGGCAGCGATCGGGGAGCCTGGCCGCACCTCCCTGGTCCTCACACACCGGCAGGAAGAGCGCGGGAAGACTTCGGACTCTAGAGAAGCGCAGCTGGCCTCTGACAAAACCCTCCGCGCAGGGAGGTCCGGGGCCGGGGCCCGCGGCACTGTGCTGGGAGGGGACAGAGAGCACGGGGCCCAGCACGAGGCAGCCGCAGAGCCGTGAGGAGCGGCGTGCAGTGGCCCGCGTGGCGTCCGACAGCCGGGCACCCTGGTTCAGGACGGGCAGCCCTCTTGCCCACGGGCTCGCAAGCACGTTCGCCCCCCACACAGCGGGTCTTCCCGTCAGGCGCCCGGGTGCTGCTGACACACAGTTGAGCACCCTGATTCGGTTCCGGGGTGATGAAACCGGTAGTAGGAGAGGTGACGTGACCTATGGACGGCCAGGGCTCCTGTCCACGGATACGGACGTCCAGGTCCCCATAGAAGGGTCACGGCCAGACAGAGCCCGTCTCGGAAATAACTGAGCCCCAAGGGCTGATAGGGACGCTCCGCGCATCTCAGCCCCCCCCACGCCTCTGGGACCGTCACCCCAGCACGCCCACGCGATTCCCTGCTCCCACCACGCCCACGCATCCTCGCCTTCCAGCCCACGCATCCCCGCCTCATCGCTCCACGCATCTCGCCCCCACTGCCTTAATGATCCCCCAATGCCCACGCATCAGCCTCCCCCATGCTCCGCACGTCTCCAGCCCCCAGCTTTTTCTTCATTCCTTTCTCTCCTTTTTAATCATGGGGACGTGTGGAGAATCAAGGTGGGGCGGGCACCCCTAAGCCTCTGTCCTGCGGGCCCAGCAGGTGTTCCTGATGGCTGCACCCCAGGGTGGCCACCTGGAGGCTCACTGGCTGCAGGGCCGGTGGACAGTGGGTGCTCAGGCCGGCCGGACAGCCCCCTGCCGGGCCCCTCCACCCCGCGGCTCCCACCTGGGACCAGCCCGCTCGGCAGGCGCCCTGTGCGTGTAACAAAGACGACGCGCTCTTCACTGCCACTGCCCGGCCGCACTGGGTGAGGCCCCTCGTCCTCAGCCAGAATAGATTCCTCTGGGTGGCTCGCTGTGCCTGGAGCCGAGGGTGTGGGGGTGCCAGTGCTTGCAGGAAAGGATGCCCCCCCCCAGGCGAGGTGGGGAGCTGACATCCACCCACGCGCTTCTGATTATCTAGTGGTCAGCAGCCCGGTCAGGGGGCGTGTGGTCCGTCCTGGACCTAGAAACACCCTCGAAGCGGGAGGGCCCTGGCCAGCTGACACCCGAACGTGCAGCAGGAGTCACAGCGGTCTGCGGGGGCAGCTTCTGGGGGGCGCTGCCGGGTGTGCTCTCAGCGAGAGCTGCAGCTGGGAGCCCCGAGGCCTCCCACTCCACGCACGGGCGTGTTCAGGGGAGCAGGCAGCCGGCCCTGGGCCACACAGCAGGACACCCTCCGCGTGGGTTCGGGCCTGTCTGCTATGGAGGCCCGCCTGGCCCCGCCCGGCCCGGCCCAGCACGACGAGCTTGCCTTGTGCCGCGAAGTCCCCCAAACCACACGCTGCGGTCCCTGGGGGCAGGTGCCTCTGTGAAGCTTGCTGTTAAAAGCAGGTGGCTATGCATAGATGGAGTTTAACCTCCTTCCACTGGTACTGTACCCCCGAACTGGGCAGCGGCTGCATTCAGCCAGAGCAGCCTCTGGGGGCACTTGCCATGGGTGAGCAGTCTCCCAGGGGAGAGCTTTGGAGCCCTGGGGTTTGGGACCCCAGTCCGTGCTGTGATGACCTGTCCTCGCCAGCCCTGGAGGGTAAATCACGGTGTCTGGTCTTCCGCAGGGGGAGGTGCGGCCCTAAGCGCCTGTCACTAACCATATCTGCTCTAAACAAAAGCTTTCAGCAGTTGGTCCCTGCACACAGCAGGGTGTGGGGGGCGGGGTTCAGAGGTGTCAAGTGAGGTCTCTCGTGGGGGTGGGGGACGGGCCTGGTCCGGCAGCAGGTCGCTGTGGGGCTTCCACCGTGAGCCCCAGCCCCTGCTAAGAAGCGAATCCCGGTGAGCCCGGACACGTGTTCACAGACCTTCATCTGTGCAGCTGGTCTTAAGTGCTGTTTGAATAATTGACTTGTGACCTGTCGACACCTTGTGAAGAACGCTTGTTAATGGAGGAAACTTAGACCCATCAGTTCTGGCTGACGCCTCGGTCTTGGTTCTGGTTCCCGCGTTCAGACGAGCCCGTGGTGGCCAGCTGGCCAGTCTCTTCGCCCAGACACGCGCACACGCCGGACCTGAGCATCCGGGAGGAGGCGGGAGCTCACAAAGATTCCTTCTTTCGATTTTCTCATGGGACAAACAGCGGGGGTCATTGTCTGTGGCTTTCCTACGGAGGGACAAATATGGGTTTATTTTGCGTGCAAGAAGCTGCACTCTACATGTCAGCAAATGCATCCTGTGACACTGCTAGGATGTTTGCACGTACAATACTATTCAGCCCCATGTGCCACAGGTGTTACCTACGGTGTGTGTGCCATTTATAGCTGTCCTTGGATATACCACGTGGCTTTCTAAATAAGATACTGAGAATATTTAGGTGAGGGATCAATCAGCACAACAGCTGATGGGCCATTCTGCCAGGGGACACTCTGGGATCAGGATTCTGCCACCCACAGCAGGCACTCTACAGAACCGGAAAGCGTGACGTGGGCAAACTACAAGGCCAGAGTTCTGTCCCAAGCATACTGAGCTTATGCTGATGGGAAGATCAAACTGTGAACTTAAAACCCAAGAAAGTAGGCTGTGCTCCCAGCACAGACGGTTGCGTGGCAAACCCAGGGGCGGGGGGCTGCAGCGCAGGTGCAGGCACGTGGGCCGGCACAGCCAGAGCCAGGGGACCAGAGCCAGGGGACTCTCTCCATGCACCCGGCGTCTGCGTGCTCCCCGAATTGTCTGGGGCGTTGCTGCAGGCCGACCGTGGAGTGCTCCAGCCCAGGGACCCCAAACGCCCACCACCTTCTCCCTTGTCTGCCGAGGGACAGCCCTGCAGGACTTAGTGGCCAGCTGGGGAGAGGAGCACTTCCTGAGCCGCTTCTCCAAGCATTTACCTCATCTGTTCCCGAGAACTTATTCTGAAGCTTCTTGAAACTGGCAAGAAAGACTTCGCTCGAGGCTGTCGCAGTAGGAGAGAGAGACTGGATTCAACTCTGAACCCAACAGGGAGCAGTGGACATTTACAGCCAGTGCGGAGCGTGGAGAAGAGAGCCGCCGGTCACCAAGGGGACCTAATTGTGCCACCCACCAAGACCACGCCTCTGCTGGACAGGCCCTAGCGCCTTGAGCCACACGTAGGGTCAGCGTCAAAACATCCGATTCTCTGTGATTCACTAGCACGTCACAGGCTGGAAATGTAGATGGATGATCTAAAAAGAAAAAGGAGTCTGAACTTCCAACGGAGTACAGCTGAGAGCAAGCCCGGGCTGGCGGGCGGGAGCGACCCGCCAGCTACGCGCACACGGCTGTGGGCGCCGCGGTCGGTGCGCAGGTCTGACCACCTGCGATCTGTGCCGATGCGCGCGCGTCCGGGCTTTGAAAGCAGCGTTCGCACGTTCGTGATTTTCTCCGCCCACGCGCCGAGGTGTTTCCTCCCCGCACCTGTGCCCCTGCACTGCAGGCCCGGAGCCCGTCCTGGCCTCGCCCGTCGCGGACACACGCGGTACCAGAACCTCCGCCCTCTGCTGCCTACTAGCCGCCCCTGCGAACAGCACCGCCATCCGCACCGCCACCGGCTCCGTCCCATGTCCCCACACCGTCCCGTGTCCCCACACCGTCCCGTGTCCCCGCACCGTCCCGTGTCCCTGCACCGTCCCGTGTCCCGGCTCCGTCCCGTGTCCCCTCTCCGTCACGTGTCCCTGCTCCTTTCAGTCCACGAGGTGGAGCCTCAGGTGGGAGGTTGCTGGGCCAGGGCGTTCGTTTCCACATCGCAGGAGATGTTGCCAGGTGCTGCTTTCCAAAAAGGCTTTAAAACGCCACGTTTCCCGGCAGCAGTGCCTTCTGCTCGGTCCTCTAAGTGACCGTGCGGGAGACAGGGTTTATCGACGGGGACCAGTCTGAAAGAGGGTGAGTAGCGCGCCCGAGACCACGTGACCGTGCGCAAAGCTCCATTTGCAGCCGCTTCGTTTACTTGCGTCGTGGTCCGTGTTTGTTCCCAGCTCAGACCTCCCCTGACCCCTCCCCGGGGGTCTCCATCTCCTTCCTGTTCACCCTCCCGGGTGCACCCTCTCCTGTCCCTCCGCCACCCTCCCCTTTCCCACAGCTGGTCCCAGCACGGGGTCGGAGCGCCCATTACCAGATGGGCCTGCGCAGCGCCAGCGTCCCTGTGTACGGCTGGGAGTCATTTTCATTCCTTATTGAAGAATAAGTGAAAATAGATTAAAATCGCGACTGAGCAGATTGTCACTGTGTGTGGATGTGGCTGACCTTCTTACCCCTCCGAGGTGTGCAGCGGGTTACATCTCCCCACACGCCATCGCATGAGGTCCCCAGTGCGCAGGTGCGGACCCCGGCCCCGACTCCCCCTCGTCATTTCGCCTTAAGCTGCATGGAGCACGCGCGGGACGGCAGAATCAGGCACACGGCGCACGCTTGGTCCTTCCTTCCGAAGGCCGCGCGGCAAACTCGCATCACCACACGGTCAAACTAGAATCAGGGGCTCCTCAAGCTTCTCCCCTACCTGGCCGGACCCGAACGCCCTGGGGTCCAGGCCCAGACGCCTGAGGAGCCGCGGGGAGCTTCGCCGAAGACGCCATGGGCTCAGGAACAAAGAGCGACGCTTTTAACGTCAGGAGCGCAGGTGAAGCCCCACGTGCGCTTCCGAAAACGGATCCCCGCAATTACACGGAAAAGACGATTCAAATCTGCGGGGAGCCGCGACTCAATAAGCATGAAGAAACTAATGAAAAGTTTCATTATTATAATAATATCATTAACATCTAAGAAGCGGAGGAAAAAGTTGATTTCGTTTTATTTTAGCTTGGGCGTCTTATGTCTTCCCCAGCTCTCCCTTTAACAGAACTATAATTAATTTAGACTTGGATTTTTCTGAAAAGCTGAATTATATGCTACAGTACTTAAAAATACCCAGAGAAAGGAAATCGGAGTATGGAAGAGGCGCATGCGATGATGTAGGTGATCGCGTGGCTGGGCTGCAGAACTCATTGGAAGGGCTGCTATTTTCAGGTCGAATCTTTTCACCACTTTTAATGATTTATGAGTCTCCGCAGCTCTGGTTCTCGTGTCGGGCCCCAGAGCCACGCAGCGTATTTTAAGGCTCAGGTATTAATTCTATTAAGATAACGAGGAAGCACTTGGAGGCTCTAATAGCACAAAGCCACCCCTGTTCACTTCTGGCCACACACCTAACACAAAAGGGCTCTGGGCCAAAGCTCCGCGGCCAGCGGTCCCGAATGAATTTTCAAATGAAAGGAATACATTTCTTTGTCCGTCCACACGGCTTGGGTGCCAGGCGCCGGGCACCTGGAGCGCGGAGCGCAGAGCGTGGCGAGGCCAGTCCCCGCCCCTCAAGAGCGTCTTAGCTGGAGACCGTATTTTTTTCATAATAATTTCCTTCTGCCATTAATTCATTTTGAAGGGTGTGTCTGCTCACTTCCTGCATCCATCTCTCTTTAAATGTTCAATGAGGTCTTTGGGGTTTATTTATTCAACATTTATTGAGCATATACTATGTGGCAGACCTGGCGTTGGCCACTGAGGAGTCTGACTTAAACGAGCATTGGAAGCGTTGAACGGTAATTAATTTAGCGGTGTGGGTGCCGTGTGCATGGCGGCCAACCCAACAACGCCCGCTGCTTGTTCCCACTAGATCACCGTCAGGGATCTATTGGGCTTATTTACTGTTGTTTCCGGCTAGGTCCCTAACAGACCACTAAGTCTTGGGGATTCTGGTCTTCGTTCTTGTGGGTGGAAGTTTCTCTCCAGCCACAATTAAGTTCAATGGCGAAGTCACGCTGTGGGGGACCCCGGCACCACGCTCCCTGCTGCCGCACACGGCCGAATCAGTGCGAAGCAGGCCACACGCCTGGCCGTGCCCAGCCGGCCTGGGGCGATCACGTGGCTCCGTCCACCCACGTGTGGGGGACAGAGGCAGAGGCTGACAGGGACACCGGGGAGCTTTCGAGTTCCGTCTCCAGCTGGACATCGGTTGTGAAAGAGTCACACGTGAGTCCCGCCACCCTCATGCCTCCTGATGCTCAGTCACCGAACAGGTGACAGCTGACCTTGGGGAAATGAGAATTGCTTCGTAAGCTGCGTATGGTCAGCAGGGCCACTGCAGCCAACGCCAGGGTCGGGGCGGCTTGCACGACAGACGGCGATGGCTCATGGTTCTGGGGGGAGGAGGAGCATCCCGGTGAAATGGTGGCGGCCACCTTCTCCCGCTGTCTTTGGGGCCTTCCTCAGGGCCCAGGGGATGCAAGGTCTCTGGGGCCTCTCCTCACAGACATCGCTTCTGTGGGGCCAGGCACCTCCCCACGACTTCGTGTAACCTGAATTAGTTCCCTAGGGGCCTGGTCACCAAATAAAACCACACCTGGGGTTATAGTTTGAACACACGGACACAGGGGACACGAACATTCAGCCCCTAACCGCGGTCTGCGTGACTTGCCGGTTGGGGGAGGGGCGAAAGGGAAGCTTCCTCTGGCGATAACGCGAAAGCCGCCTGTCGGGGACTTCGTGACGCTTTCTATGGCTGGCTTCGGGTGGGGGTCCTTCTGGGAAAGCCCTTCCCCGAATCGTGACTTCCGTCCGCAGCTGCTCCGAGGCTATCGCTGTCCTTTGAGGAAGGCAGTGCGCCCTGGGGCGCGGCGTGGGAGACAAGCTAAGGGGGCCAGGGCCGCCCCGCCCCTCCAGTCAGCAAGTGCTGGGGACACACACGTCTCATCTCCTGAGCTCGTCTCCAAACTCACAGGAAGCAAAGTTATTTTCGTCCGACCAGCAGTGGGGGCAGCAAGAGGGGCAGGCGTACAGTGCGTGCCCGTGGTCACCGCGGTGGTCACCGCGGAGATGGGCCAGCCGGTGGGTGGCAGAGCCCATGCGTGAGGCCCACACTAGGTCGCGGCTCTCTGGCGGCGGGGTGGGGGTGGGGATGGGGCTCGTGGTGCGGACCTCGTCCCAGCTCGGGGACCAAACTCTTTGCAGGTCGGTCGGTCCCCTCCCGTGGGTGGTGGCGGCCACAGCGTTGACCCTGGGCTGCTGATGAGGCAGGCCAGGCCGCCTGGGAGGTGCATCTGCTCTGCGCAGGGTGGCAGGAGACACACTCAGTCTGCCGCTCAGGTGGCACTCGTCAGCCTCACAGGGCACACACCTCAGGGACAGCACCTTGGGGCTACACCTGCCAACAAGCCTGGCGGGCCCTCCATGGCAGCTGCGCCGGCGGGGCCCCAGTCCTCAGCCAGTCAGCGGTGGAAATCCCTAAAGGTCCCTTCCATGGTCCTGAAGAGCCATGGAGAGACCACCCAGAGCCACCGTCCCCTGTCATCCGGCACCATCTGCCCTGTCACCTGGCACCGTCCGCCACTGAGCGAGGGGCTTGGGCCCGGGAGCTGGAATGCGCTGCCGTGTCACCCTCCCAGGGACCCTGGCGCTCCGAGCCTGTGCGTGTGAAGCGGTGCCATGTGTGTTCCGCTAACTCGGGGGAGCCCCGAACTCTCAGAGCGAAGCACGTTTTGTCAAGAAGCTTCAAGTGCCTCGTGTCCCTTCTGCAGCCTGCTGGGCTCTCACCGGCTCTGGAGTCAGCCCAGCGGCAGCCGCGGGGGGAACCAGGTGTGTTATGTGACCTGACCGCAGCAGGGAGACATGGGCGGGCGTGGTGCTTTTGGGCACGTGCATGTCATCTTGGTCACGCCCGTCCATGTGAGCCCTTGCTCACGCGTAAGTGGGACGGACGACCAGTGGGAGCTCCAGGGATTGCGTAGTCTTTGCTCGCTGTTGAAGCAGGTGTGAAAACACAGGTGAACCTAAGACATGTCTGGCCTCCAGCGCAGCCTGTTGTCCGTCCCTCGGTGACAAGGCCTTGCTCTTCTGAGGACCCCGGGACGCCTGGCAGGAGGCTGCTAGATGACCATCCTCACCCTCAGCCCGGCGTGTGGCTCAGGGCTCACACACCCGGCCGTCTTCAAACACGATTCTCGGGCGCGTCTCAGACCTGCCGCGCCAGGTGGGCCTAGGACAGTCATTTTCGTGAGCCGTGGCGACGGGACTGACACCTGGGATGTGAGCATGACGGCCGCATTTTCAATTCGAAGATTTCCATTCGGTTCTTTATACACGTCTGTTTTTGCTGGGTCTTCCCATCTCCTTGTTCTATTTCAGTCGTGTGCCTGTTCCTGGCTGCTTTAAAGTCCTGGGATAATTCTAACATGTCCACACCTCGGCAGTGACATCCACTGACCACCTTTTATTTCCATTTAGTTCGAGATCTCGGCATGTGCTGTGACGAGTGATTTTTAACCGAAACCTCCATATTTTCCTGTGATATTTCGAGGCTCTGGGCGTCACGTCCACCTGGACTGACGGTGCCCAGCAGAGAGGGGAAGCCCACGGCGTGGCCGTTGTCCGGAGCGGAGGATCGGGCTCCCACGTGTCCCCAGCGAGCCTGGGCTGGGGTCTTGGTTACCGGGAGGTGGTCATGAAGGTCCGGTTTCCCCACCTGGCCTTTTCTGACACCACTTGGAGGGGCTGTCGGGTGTCCCGTCCCATCACAGCCTCGTAAGGGTGGAGTCCACGCTGCTCGTCCAGCCCTGTGGCGTGGGGCGGGTGAGGCCACCGTTTTACATGGCGCTTGGCTGCAGCGAGGGGCTCCTGTCCGAAGCTGACTGCCCCGCGAGGCTGCCGCCCCCCTGCTTCGTGGGCGAGAGAGCTCAGACTTCTCGGCATTTGTCTGCCCCTGTTGGCATTTCTGGGGAGCTGGCTTCCTCGGTGTCAAGTCTGGGGTTTAAAAGGCAGGAGGAAGCGGGGCCGGGTGACCGCCGTGGTCCCCGGGGCCCCCGCTCTCGGCCAGTCCCCGTCCCCCTCTGCCTTTCAGAGTCGTTGCGTGTTGGTCCCACGCATCATGTTCAGGTTTTCAGTGATAAGAATGGGAAAGGCATGTCTGCTCCATCTTCCCGGAGGTAGAAGTGTCATAATCACTCATTTTTCGCCCAAGTAATTATTTTTGTATGATTCTTGAGGATGCCGACGTCTTAAGAAGCAGTTTTGTGCTTCCTCATTGAAAGGCTGTTGACTGACTAAGCCACGGAGGCCCAGTCCAGCATCAAAATATTCCTTGTTTTCAACATCCCAAATCTCTTAAAGACACAGAGTTCCGATAGTCCCCAAAATGCCACTTAGTATCAAAATGAAATGCACACTACTCTTTCTTTTGCATTTTAAATCCTCCTCCTCCCTCCTCCTCCTCCTTCCTTCCCTATGCTGGCCCCTCCTCTGTCCCCTGCCCCCTCCTGCCCGTCCTCCTCCCTCCTCTCTGCACCCCACGTACCCTCCCTCTTTTCCTGTCCATCCCACCGTTGGAGAGTAAGTAACACAGCTTGACGGGGAGCTGGACACCCCTTCCTGGACCACGCTGCAGCATCTGGTGCAGGTTCTGGTGCCGGCCTCGGCCCTTCCCCGTCGCAGTGGAGTCGCGAGTGGGGAAGGCAGCGTGTGAAGACATCTTCTCGCACACGTGTCCCCTTCGGAGAACACCGCATCTAACAGCGCTCAGCCTGACGCGGGTCGAGTGTGCCTCCCGGACCTCCTGGGGATCCTGGAGGCCAGGTGGACGCCAGCTCGGCCTGGAGAAGCCGGAAACACGACCGTCAGGAAGCGGCGGACACTCGTGCCTACAGTGCCAGCAGGCCTCAGGGCCCAGAATGAGGGTCTGCACATCTTAGCGTATCCCCCGTCCCCATCCGCGTAAGTCCTGTTGGGGTGGGAGGCTCCTGTGTCACCTTCGCAGCTTTATCTACAGCACCTGGAACCGGGGACGCGCTCCTTAACTATTCATGGGGAAAATGAATACATTGTCCACCCTCAAGGCCGAGGCTTTCTGGAACAATGTGTTCCCTTTTAGAAAGATTTTCTTAAATTTCGGCAATTCCTGTGGACTCGAGAATCTGTTTACCTTGATGAACATGCCTTATCCTAACGACACTTTCAGTCACGCGTGACCTCAGAGCAGGTTCTAGGAAACTCCCTTGGAAAGGTCAGTGTAGGTCATCAGCCCAGACTCCAAGGGCCAAGTTCAAAAGTCTTCTGAAGGCGGACTCCCATTACACCCCAAACGGCACCGCCACAGGCAGCCAGCGACCCAGAGTCACAGGCAAGGTGTGACTTCACTTCAGCAGCCGGGACCCACGGTTCCTCAGAGCCCCCGAACCCTGTGGGGTGCTGAGGACATGGCGTGTGTGGAGTCCTCCTGGCCTGCACCCAGGGCACAGCCGAAGCCCGTGGCTCGTGAACGCGACACCCACCCAGCAGCAGGTGAGAGGCTGGAGCCAGGGCTGAGGTGAGCCGGGCTGGGAGGCCCCAGGTGCAGCACGGAGCCGGAGGGTTAAGGAGAAGTCCGACATCGAGAAGCTTCCAGGTCGGGAGCTGGACGCAGGTCACCAACAGAGAACATGGGTCTTCTGAAATTCTAAAATGACATAAGTCGATGGCCCCGAGTCTAGGAATTATTTTACGTATGGGTGACCAACTGGGTACTTTTTCCAAAAGGGTTTCTGCCCGCAATCATCCAGCCCCCTGGGCTCGATGTCTCCGACCCAGGAGCGCCCGCGGGGGCCAGGGAGCTTGCGGGCTGCGTTCCTCCCTCCCGCCGCCTCCCCGGCGAGGACGTGCCGCAATTCCCCAAATAAAGAGGGCATTTCTGAGCGCTCAGTTCTGCGCTGCCAAGTCCGCCGCGTGGAGCGCATTTCGGAGCCGCCGGCGTGCTTGAAAGTGCACGCTCCGTCTCTTAATTATTTTGAAAACATCTGTTGAAGAAAAAGATGCTCCAGAGGAAAATTAAGAAGTCAGATGTCTCGTTCACTGTGTCTGCCACATTTCACTCCTAAAAAGGAAACGGAGGCCCCAGGAGCCAGGACCCCAGGCCCCGAGGAGGGCCGGGGGTGGGACAGGACCGACCTCTACGCTGAGACCAAGCGGGGCACGCGGGCGCCGCCTGTCGGGCGCGGGTCGGCGGCGCTGCTTAGAGGCGTGAGGACGCGGAGGGACGGGGTTGGCCCCCTGCGCCCAGGCGCGGGGCTCAGGTGCGGGGCTCCACGACGGACGGCCACCTTGTAGACCGGTGGGAATGTGCAGGGGCCTTGCACGGGACCACTGCGTGCGGGTGACGAACCCCAGAGGCGTTGGGCGCAGAAGGGAGGAGCCTCGGGGAGACGGGTGTCGCGTTCTCGGGCAGGAGTGCAGAGCGCACGCAGGGGCGCTTCTTGGGGTTCGGCCAAGCGCTCACGAGAAGCAGCTAAAACTAAGACCCCGGTAAACTCTGCTGTTGACATAAAAACTAGAGGGTTTTGTCATCACTGGTAACACGAAAGTTCACGCCAGTAAAAGAACTGTCATTTCGTTAAAAACGAAGATTTTTCATAAAATTCAGATTTCACGAAAAGTCCGTTCTTTGACGCAGGGGCCGTCGCAGTAGCTGGCGTGCTCCTACGTCGCTGTCGCGCGCACCGCTCAGAGCGCCCTAGGGGCGGGGGAGCACCGTGCACCCCGGAATACTCAGCTTCGGGACGAAGAGCGCCCGGGCGGCGGCCTCTCCGTGGTTCAGGCGCGGGGTGCGAGCGGTCAGTGTGCACAGGCGGCGGGGCGCGGACGGGCACAGTGCTCATCTATCGATTATCCGGGTAATTTTCCTAATTTACCCTCGTGCTCAATTTTCGAACCATCATTAACCATGAAAAGTGAAAGAAAATCTCGCCTCACCGTCTCCCAGCTGCGGCGGGCTCACTGCGCGGCGGTCCGGGCTGGTGCGGGGCCCGGGGCGCGGGCTGCGGGGTGCAGGACGTGGTGGCGGCTCGGCCCTGGGCCCCTAGTCCCTGCACGCTCTGGTGCGGCTCCCCGGCCGACTGACACCCCTGCCCTCTACCCTGCCACCGAGAAGGTCCCTTTTTTCGACGTTCCAGTCCTTTCTGCGGCGATAAATGGATGATAAATAAATAAGCGAACGAGAGCGAGAGGGACGCGGACAGGCGTGGAGGGAGAGGCCAGCGGCAGAGGGAGACCCCGAGACGCCGGACTTCGCTGCGACCCCGACCACGGTCTAATGTTTCTTCTCTGCCTCCTCGCCAGCGTGGAGCACCGCCCGGCCCGCCCCGCCCCCGGGGACCGCCAGCCCCGACCCTCCCGTGGGACCCCCAGCTCCACTCCCCACCCCCCCACCGGGGGACCGCCAGCCCCGACTCCTTGGGACCTCCAACCTCACACCTCATGGGACCGCCAGCCCCGACCCTCCTCCCGTGGGACTGCCAGCCCCGTTTCGCCGGTGGAACACCTAGCCCTGCCCACGCCCCCAACCTGTGGGACCGCCAGCCCTGTCTCCACCGTCCATGCACACCTGGTCCTCCTGGGATGATACCTTAGCTACGCTAAACAGCCATAAATTGCTGTCATTTTTTTCTCTCAAAGCTTCAGAGATTTCGCACCCTTGGTAACTTATTTAAATATCAAATGCCTTCCGGTACTGGCAACTTTCTCTTTTTATATTTAATTGAAACCTTTTATACTGTGGCTTATTTTGGACCTAATAAAATTCAGTGAAAGAAATATAGGTTTCTACATTCTTTGGGGGCAATGAAACGTTTTCTGAAACGCCCGCGATTACACTTGACAGTCCGCCGCTTTAAAAAGTGCCGTTTAACGCTGGTCTTCACGGTGTCTGCTGCAATGACAGATTCGCCCGCATTGGGACGCGGGAATCCCCATTACAGATTCGTTCGCATCCAAGGTTACTTAAAAATCGGGCCAACAAATAGCTACAATTAAATCAATAAAAAATGCTTAATACACAGTTTCACAGAGAATATAGTTTTCTATTTTCTGTGTCCTTAAACTTTCAGGCTGGGGAGAGGGACAGCTAGACGCCATCGCAGCTGGGTTTCAGCTCCTATCCGGGCATCTGGGCGGAAGGCCTGGAGCCTGCTGGGAACCCCCAGACGTCACCCCTCTGCTCGCCCCGGCCCTCCAGGCCCTGCCCCAGCCAGCACTCTGTGGACAGAATCCCTCAGGAGAAAAAAAGGGAGGAGACGCTGGTCAAGTCAATAGAAATTGAACAGTTCGAGAGTCCAGGCCTCTCACACGTCAGGGGCGATTTCCTCGCATTCTAACCGAAAAGGAAAGAAAAGTGTGTGTGTGTGCGCGTGTGTGTGTGCGCGCGTGTGTGTGCGCGCGTGTGTGTGTGTGCGTGTGTCTGTGATATTTATGCATAAATAAAATAGGATTTAAAGTGTTTATGAGGTGTGTGAGGGGCGCAGTGGGTACCATATGTCACTTCTGATTTAATACTGTGGAGTTTTAAAAGCGACATCCCACATATGTGCAGTGTGCATAAAACACACACTTACGGGTTCGGGTATATTTCACATGTTTGAAATTAATTTTCTATTTTCATAAATCATATATAAGAATTTCAAATAACTTTCTAGTTCTTAATAACATCAAAAAGAGCACACGTGTTTCGTTTAAAATCCTCACGCCCCGTGTCAGGGTGGGTCTGTGTCCGTGGAGCGTGTGACCGGGGACGCGCAGTGGGGGCCGGGGGTCGCCGCTCAGCCGGAGGGCCTGTCAGGGACCTGCGTGTGGGAGCCGGCCCCGTGCATGGAGCAGCGGCCGTCTACTGGGGGAGCCAGACACTACGGAAAGGATTGTGCAGCCTCCACGACTGTGATTACTGTCACTGCGGCTTCGGGAAGGGGGAGGGCGGGTGCCGTGAGGCCACAGCTCGCGCTCGGGGACCAGGGGTCGCAGACAGAGCCGGGCCCGGATCAAAGGCCGAGGAAAGGAGGCTGAGGATGGGTACGTGAGAAAAGTCAGGGGAAGAATGTGAAAAGCTTCCTGCAGGACACGGAGCATGACGACCCCTCGGAAGTGGCCCCGGGCCTCGCTCCCGGACACATGAGACACAAGCGCCGGGTCGCGGCGGGCCCGTCTGCGCCGTGCGCATGCGCGCGTGTTGGCCGGTCCCGGTCCCGCGTGCGCAAGCGGGGTGGGCACCGGGCGGGAGAGACGCCGCGCCGTGCACATCTGCTCGCTTCCCGGGCTCTCGGCACCGGGCTCGCCCGCTGCACGATGGCGAAACGCGCACCCGTTCTTGGTTTCCTCGGGGTCCATCGATGTGTCCAGCTCATGGCCTTTCTTTGAGGGGACCCACGCACGCGGCCTCTTGCTTGGGGCACTCGTGAAGTTGAAGAATAAAACAGGCGTGAGCTTGTGAGACCGCGTGAGCCGGGGGCCGGGGGCCGGGAACGAGCCTCGGGGACGTGAGGGTGGCTTCGAGCTTGAAGGAAGATGGACAAGTGGGGCTGACCCGCAGAATGCGGGCGGGGACACCGGAGCCTCAGGAGACACCAGGGCCACCAGCACGATCCACGATCTGGATGGAGGGGGGCGGTGGGTGGGGCTGAGAAGGGGCCCAGCCTGCACTGCACACAGGGCAGAGGTGCACGGACCTCCCCCCACAGAGTGGCTGCCCTGCCCCCAAACACCGGTGCAGGAGGAGCCACCTGCACAGCTGAGGGCGCACAGGTGTGTCCCGAAGACCAGAGTCACATGGGCTGCACCCAGCTCTTCCCTGAGTCCCAGGAGTACCCGCCGAGGGCGCAGCCTCGTCCTCTGGGGAGACCGGCCCCAGCCCAGGACCCAGCTCTTTTCTGCTTTTCAGGCTGGGATTTTTCCAGTTAGCACAACTCACGTGCCACATTCATTGAATTTTATCAAATTTCACATATGAAAGTTAAATTCGAAATTGTTTTCAAATAGTCAGTCTCAATAAAAGACATTTCTGCAGAAATCTGCTGGGTGCTGTGCTCCCACCATGAAGCGGAGCTGGGACGCAGAGCACGGCCTCTGAAGGGGAGCGGGGAGTGCCGAGCGGGGAGTGCCGAGCGTGGGGGTGACCAGCAGGGAGCTGGGAGCCTGCCTGGGGACGGGGACGCTGGGACCGGCGGTGGCCCGAGGTGTTTCACTGAGCCAGGAGGAATTTTCTAGCTGCGACAGAAAGTTTGGTAGAGATGAGTGATGGATGAGTGAAAATTAGGACATTCAGGAAGAACGGCCTCGACCGAAAATCTGTGGGACGATCAGAAGCCACAGCCCAGTGCGTGTGGTGCTGTGAGCGTGTGCATGCGGGGGGTGGGGGACCCCCAAAGTCCTCGTCCTCCAGAGCAGACAGGCCACACGGTTCCTGAGGCTAAAGAGCTGGAGGCAGCAGCGGGTTAAGCGTCACACTTAAAAGTACAAAGCCAAATGCGGGGCTACAGCAAAGTGCCACGAGGCGATCTGGCCCCAGAGGAGCAGGCGTCGGGGCCTGGGAGCGGGGCAGGCAGAGGGCGGGCGTGACGTCCACACTGCCGCCTGAGTGGACACCCGACACCGTGCGTGTCCTTCCGGCTGTGAGTCGGCAGTGGGTGGACCCTGGGAGCTGGTCTTGGGAGGGGGGCCCTTCACGCCACACACGGAGCAGCAGCGAGGTCAGGTCGTGAGCGTGGCGGGCGGCCCCGGAATCTTCCAGCTCATTGACTGCGGATGCTGCCATCATGATGGCCTCATGACTGGTATCTTCCAGCTGCCCAGACCCCAGGGTGGACGGGCAGCGTCACCCGTCCTTCATCCAGTGTCCCCGGTGCCTCGTCAGCAGATACAGCAGAGGGGCGAACGTAGCCCATTGCCAATCAGACCCGAGAGACGGGACAGAACCTAATGGGTGGAGGCAGGGTCTTCGGTTTCGAGGCTTTGGATGGCCACAGATGCTCACTGGACAACAGGGCTGCTGCAGAGGTGCTGCCTTAGTGACGGTGTAACCAGCCCTCGGCGGGTACTGCTAGCACCCCGAGTTTACAGACGAGGCCTCTAGGCCTCTAAGTGGGTACTGCTGGGACCCTGAGTTTACAGACGAGGTTTGGAGCAAGCGACGTGACCGGATGGTAAACGTCACAGTGGCGGAATCGGGGTGCGGATGCGGGAACCCCTTCTCGCCCCCCCCAGTCTGCCGTGATGTGGGGGACGTGAGAGGAGGTGTGGGCGCGCTGCGTTTTGCGGACCTGGGCCGCTCGGTCTGGGACGCTCGGTCTGGGCAGCGTCTGCAGTGAGGGGACCCTGCGAGGGGCGGGCGGGCGCTCCTGCCGGCAGCGGGCAGGACGTGGGGAGGGACAGGACACAGCGGGGCTGTGCTCCGGGCTTCGGCAGGGGACGAGTCTCACTGGAGACCTGGGCGATTCTGAGAAGCGTGGCAGAGGCTGAAGGTACGATGCGAACAGTCGCAGAAGGACGGGGCGAAGCGAAAATGGAACCAGAAAGCGCGGAGCCGAACTTCAAGAGCCTCTGACGACAGTCGATGGGCAGCGGCAGGTCTGCCGGACGGTCCGCTGGTTCGCCTCGGTCGCCGCCCGTTTCACACACCTCTTCGCTCGGGACCTAAGGCTGAAGCTCGTTTGGTTTCTCGTAGTTTTAACTTTAGGGGGAAAAAGGCAAATTTTATATGAATCTCTCTAGACAGGCACTATATTCATATTGAATGATTTTTCTTGAGATATCTGTATGTTTTTTACAGAAATGTTTTGCCAGTCAAGACGCCTTCTCGGGAACCCTTTAAAAATAGCTACAAGTTTTAAATGTACGGTGCTTTCGGGAGCCATTCTTACGAAATCTCGCCCTTTTCCCTAAAGTTCTCCCGTGAGCTGAGGCGGTGTATGTAATCTGCATGTACCGAAAACAGAGATTTATATTTTAGAAATGTGTTTATTCATTCTCTCTCTCTCTCTCTTTCCTTTTGCTCATTCTTGATGTTCGTGTTGGAGGTAGCGTGATGCACCCAAAAAGAGTCTTACTCTCGGGGAGCTCAATTATAATAGCATCCGTGCATGTAACATGGCCACACACACGTGAGTGTGCGTGCGATTTCGACCTTGGCGACGTCGAGGAGAGACTAGGGGGTCGTAGGAGCGTGCGCGAGGGGCCGTCAGAACTCACCTCGCCGTTCTCGTCTCTTACAGTGACTGAGTCACGGCGGCTCAGCCCTCCACACGTGAATGCCTGGGAAAGCTGCATGAAGCATAAGGAGCGAAACTACTCAGAAACCAGCGAGGCTCATCGGACGGTTGGGGACCAGCCGAGGCAGCCAGACACGAGGGGCAGAGCTGCTGGGCAGAGGCGCAGGAGCGAGGTGGCCCGCCTCGGTCGTGGAGGCCAGCCCGCCCGGGGCTCAGATCGGGAGGCGAGCGACGCTCTCGGCGACCTCCTGGGCTATGGCGGAACGGAATTCTGGGGTCGGCTCCTGCCGCCTGCATTGCTCTGTGCGCCTGTCATCGGGAGCACGTGCGCTTGTGGTTGTTGGGTCCCCATGGGGCATGGACCCCTTCACCGTGCCGAAGCGAGCCCCTGCGTCGCTGGCTCCTGGCGGAGGCCCGGAAGCCCATTGTGTGGATTGGCCGAGCCAGTCGGGCTTCCTCGTGCCTCCAAGTGGCACGGCGTCTTTCTCCTGTCCTCCTGCCGTCGGTCTGTGTCTGGTGTCTAAAGTGCACCTCCGACAGGCAGCATATAGCTGGTTCTTGCTTTACCATTCACTCCGACCGTCTCCGCCTTTATCGACGTGCTTCGCCATCTGCATTTACTGTCATTACTAATACGGTCGCATCGAGGTTTGCTACTTGCCTCATCTGCTTTTGTCCTTCTGTCCCTCTCGTCCCATCTCCTTTAGTGCTTGTCGGGTGATTTTCGGTCTTGGCGGTGGCTGCGAAGACACACGTGTCAGATGTCCCCATGCAGAGAGCTGATGGCCAAGAGCTCCAGCGCCACGTGAGTCCGTCACTGAGTTTGCACACGAGCCCCGGTTCCCGCAGCCGGCGCCCATCAGTGGCCGCGTGTGCCGGCGCATTCCTGGTAAGCAATGAGGGGTGCTGGGCAGCTGGAGGGTGCGGGGACGGCTTCTCGCAGAGCAGGGGGCCAGCTCGGCCAGCACACGCGCAGGTCCCAGGCAGGGGCGAGGAAAGTGTGTGTGGACGCATTTGTACGTGTGTGTGTGCATACGCACGTGTGTTGGTGCTGGTCTGGGGGGGCCACTAGGTGACCGCACGGAGAGGGACATGGAGCCCCTCTCACAGCGGCGACAGGACCCCACAGAGACCCTCGCACATCCAGTCGCCTTCCTTAAAAGCGAGCGGGAAGACTGCACACTCAGAGGGACAGCCTGGCACGCCGTGCTCACCGCCGTCTCGCCATGTGACCTCTCCACGCGTCCAGTGCCGCGTGTCCCACACGAGCGTGACAGGGAAGGACGGACGCGCAGTCGGGAGGAGGCGAGATAACGGAGGGACGATGTGATGGAACCACACGCGCGGCCCCCGGTCCCGAACCCATGCGCACGCCCCGCGTCCGGACGCACCTGCCGCGTTTGCAAAGTGGGGATCCCGGGCTTCTGCACCTCGCCCCATCCTGTCCTCTGTCAGCTGCGGTCACCACCTCGCTACGAAGGCCAATGACGCCTCAGTCCCTTTGTCAGAGAAACGCCGACGTGCGTTGGGCTGCCCCGAGCGGGCGCTGTGGGCGGCGCGTGGCCGCTGGTGCGCGGGAGCAGCGCGCCTGCCAGGTGTGCTCCCCTGGGGCCGGGCTGGAGGAAGCAGACGGCTCCAACCCTCTCCCTGCAGACTCCAGAAAGGGTGTGAGTCCAGCGTTCCTCGGAAATAAGAACAGGCCCTCAGTCACCGGTGAGCTTAATCGGTGAGTGTGTCCACCTCCTTCCAGCCTTAAATGTTTAAGAACTCAGGTGCCGCGGGTCTACGTAGTGTCACCTGTGCCCAGCACTGTCCCCAGCACTCGGACCCCTCGCACCTGGTAGCGGAGCACGTGCACACTCAGCTTACACACCTGTCTTCTCAGCTGCACATTCTACTGCCCCTCACGGTTTTCCCGAGGGGCAGTCAGCCCCCGTGATGTCAACGGGCTGTCTTCCTGTGTCTGTCCCCCACCGACGGCCGGAACCCCACCCCCAGCATGAGCCGGGCCTCCACCGTCGTGGGTCCCGAAGCTCGGAACACGTTTACGGAGTGGACAGACCTTGAGCCTGACCCCTTGGCCTGGGAAGGCGTGAGCACCCAACCCCGTCCCCGGCGGACGGCCCCTCCGGGCGTAGGTCACGGGGACGGCGTGCCACAGCGCTCCCCGAGCAAGCCGAGTGTTTCGCGAGTGCAGAACTGGCCGGGAGTCCGGCGCGTGGGAAGCGTCCACACTCTGTGTTTTATTAGTATCATATTTTCTGCCCCCTTTGAAAACACTAAATGCCAAGAGAACCTTAGCAACAGCGTAGCAGGCGCCTGCCTCCGCCCCTGCCCCGCCGCCCGCCCCGCCCCCACCTGCCCGGCTGCGCTGCCCGCCTTGCTTCTGGAAGCTGGACGTTCAATAATTCAGGAGGAGCAGGAATCAGCATATCTTACGGCATATTTGATGTGCCAGCGAACAGACTGCAGACTGTTTCATGTCAATTAGCCCCTTTGTTGCCAACAAAAGCCGGACACACACCCCGAGCGAGGCCGGGCCCCCGCGCGCGGCTGCAGGGGCGTCTTTATCTCCCGCTCCTCACGGGGTGCGCCCCCAATCCCGCCCCCGCTTTATCTGCTATTGTTCTTGCTGTATCGTCTTCCCTGGGATCGAGTGACTGTCCCCAGCCCGGAGGTGAGGCCTCGGCTCCATTTCCAGCCTCTTCTGATCTCCCCGCTAATTGGCTCAGGTGTAAACCAAGCCAGCAGGGCCGCGACTTTGAAGTGACTGGTGCTGTGCAGAGCGCCTGGGACGCCCCTGTCTGTGTGTCAAACACCAGCCGGCTGGGCCTGCTGCTGCGGCCGCTCATGAAAACGCTCAGGTCATCGCACGGCATTACAAGGCGCAAGAGCTTGCTGCGGCTTTATCGCAAGCTGGTCATTAATTTTGCAGGCAGGACCTGGAATGCAACCCGATCTGCTTTTAATAAGGGGGGGGGATGTCTGTGCCAGAGTGTGCAAATGGCATGGGGGACACCAGATGTCCCTTCTTTACACAGGGAGCCGCCCCAGCTTTGATCAATAATGCTGTTTCCCTTTAAAAGGGGCTCATTTTGTAAAGGGGCAGGGAGGGCCCCGGCCCCCGGGCCTGCGGCCTGCTTGTCCAGCATGCACAGAAAGGTCACCTCAGCACAGGGGACGCTCGCTGTGATGCCCGATGCCACTTTTCCTCGGTTATCGAAAGGGCGTGCCCGTCATAGGACTCACACTCGTCCTGCGAGCCGGCCGCCGTCGAGGGCTTCAAGCGAGAGGATGCGTCCAGCGCTTTGCTTTTGCCGAGTCGCCTCCTCGTTAATATCCACGCCGGCCACATGAAAACGGCACGAACGAAGCCGTCCTTTCCTCAGGCGCCTGCCGCGGGACGAGTCCGTGGTCCGGGACCGTGTGGCGACCGGTCCCGTCGGTCCCTCGCCCGCAGGGGACCGGTGTGCACAGGACGTGCCTGCAGCTCCAGGCCCACGCGGCCCCTCCCAGCGCTGCCTGCCCTCTGCACGTGCCGGGAAACAGGGACACGCGGAGGTGACCGTGCGCTGTGATACAGAGGACACCAGCCACGCGGACTCGGGGCCCCCTAACGGGCCATGTGAACCGAGCTGCCCCTTTCAGCCCTGTATGTCCGAGTACGGTCGTGTTTGACGGACTGGAGGTTGGGTTTCAACATGTGAATTTGGGGGACACAGTTTAGCCCCTACCATAGGGAAAGTTTGAGAAGCACCGACCTGTGCATAAAACACTGAGCTAGGACGTCGCCAGGGGCCCTGCCCCCTAACAGGGGCAGGACCTGCACATTGAGAGGATGGGGGGCAGCTGGCCCACAGGGCACCTGGAAGCCATGGACCTGCCCCGTGCAGGGGGCCCAGTGCGCCTGTGACCCCCAAGCAGCTGAGGCTTAAGCCCTGCTCCCCTCGAGAAGGCGCGATTCGGCGTCACGGTGCGTGTCCCCCAGCCCGTACCCCGCGGGCTCCTGCCTGACTCCTGGGGTGGAAAGGGCATTAAAAATAAAAGGTGACACACACCCTGCAACCTCTGTGGCACATGAGAAGCCGGCGGATGCTCCAGCAGCTGGGGCACGGCGTCCGCCTGGACCACGGACAGCGCCCCCGGCGGGCAGTGCGCTGCCGCGGGCGTCACGGCCTCAGCCGGGCGTCAGCAGCAGAAAAGGCTCCCCAGGGATGTTACACATCATCCCCAAAAAGTCATCCCAAGGGGCCCGTGGGAGACATGCCCTCGGACCCTAGGAGACAGCTAGTAGTTTCAAAGGGCAGCATCTCCCCATAGCCATAGCCTCACCAGCCCCCCAATGCTGGGGGGACGCAGATGTTGGGGTTACACATCCTGCTCTAGCGGCGGGTCGAACCTTATTTCCACCTTCCGTCGTGGTGGCAGGACGGGGCATCCCTGGTTAGCAGGCCACGTCCTGTGACAGCCTGTCCCCAAGACGACACCATCTCCACGCAGTTGCCAGCGACGCCGCCTCCCCCGCGTGTCTGCCCCCGACCCGTCTCGCTCCCAGTCCTGAGCACCCGGCACGGGCCCGGCACCCAGCAGGTCTACAGAGTCAGTGCATGGAGAATGTCCGTCCAGGGTTACACGCTCAGGTGACGATACCTGTCACACTTCGGAGCAGCGTTGGTCAGAGTGCAGGTAGAACAGTCACCCAGGAAGGACGAAGGCCCGGATCGGCCTGCGGCCCAGGGGAGCTCGGCGTTCCCAGGGGTGGAGTCCTGGGCACACGCTGGGACACTCGGCTGGCCCGCTGGCCCTCGACCCTCACGGGGACTACTGTCCATGTGGCGAGCTTGTTCCCAGAAAAGCACTTCCTAGAATTTGGTCCAAATTAAAGAAATTATTGCATCTCCGAACATGGGATATTTGAGTTCCAGGAATCAGAGTCGACATTATAAGAGAAATAAATAATAATAATAGTAATTTAAAGCTTGTTTAAGACGAAGAGCAAATAAGGGTGTTTGTGTTTCTAACGGGATCAGTTCATTTTTGACTTTAAAATGACTGATTCTTGATTCTGAAAAGAAGGAGCTAATGATGCAACCACATAATGGAAAACTCTGGAAAAACGTATTCCAGCAAAGGTCTCAGCACGTGCTCGGTCAGAGCGTGAGATCAGGTTTCGGGAGCTGCTCACGGTCTTGGTCCTCGGCTAGGCCTTTGCTAACGGGGCAGGGCGGCCAGCTGGCTGCGGTCCTGTGTCCCACACAGCAGGGTCTGAGATCTGTGGCATCGCGATGGCCCACAGGGCCTGTGACACCGAGTGGGGGCCAAGCCTCCGTCTGCAGCACCCATGAGCCTGTGGCTGGGCCCAAGGTTTGCCTCGCTCCTGGTCCGGGTGAGGGCAGGGCGCCTGCTGGGACTCGCTGCCGCCGTGGACGCGGACGCTGCTCCAGGTAGAGGCGCACTTCAGATATCCCCACAACGGTTCCTCCGCCGCGGGGTCCACGTGCAGAATCCAGACACTCGCCAGTGAACTCTACGTGTGTCGCCTTCGTCCTTGGAGCCAGACAGTTCCGTTTTACCCTGTATGGACCCCTGTGATAGGGGTTGGTTTTCATAACCGCACACAACACACAGTTTATTCTGCAGAAAGTGTGCGTCCTCCTCGACTGGCTCTGAACGCGAGCTGTCCCATGGTTTTAAATATATGGCAACGAAGGGGATTTAACTTCGGGTGGTGAACATGCCGTGCAACATACAGGTGACGTGGTATCGGACGGTGCACTGGAAACGCACATTTTTATCAACTGACGTTACACCAATACATTTAATTAAAAAAGCAATAAAATCTGCACTAAAGATAAAACCTTGAATTGGTTGTAGGTCTAGCTTAATTCTGCAATTTTTGTCCCCAGCCCTTGTTAAACGCTATACCGTTTCTGACGCAGATCAAATAATGATTCACTTGGATATTAAGAAAAGTTATTTCTTGCTTAAGTGACACGTTTTAAGTACCGTGAGGGCTTTAATGACGCCTGTGACGGCTACATTTCCTCCGAGTTGCATAGATTCCTCTGACTGGGTCGTTTGAATACAGGAGTCACTTAAATTCTCGAAACTGCATCCTCAGCCTGCGAACTTTCCAGAGGCGCTTCGAAGAGTCACAGCTCGCACACCTGACATTTCCAGGGCAACTGCGGCCCAGGTCTCCTCTGCTGGTCGGTTGAGCTTCCGGGCTCGGTTTTTAAGGATTACCGAGGGGAGAAGCCAGGAGTGGGGAGGGGCCGGTGAGTGAGCCCCGGGCACGGGGGGACGGGCGGGGGATGAGCGGACAGAACGAGAAAGGAGCCGTGTTGCGTGCGTTCCCGCCACGCCGGTGCCGCCGGCTGCTGCAGGCTGTGAACGAAGGCGTGGGCTGCACGGGTTTATCTGACTTAAAGGAAGTGTGTTGCACGCTGGAGCTCGCAGGTCCGAGGTCAGGGTGGCTATGCGGCTTTTCCTACATCTGCTACGGCTGGGCCGAGCCAGCTGTCCCAGGTGACCAATGTATTTTATGTGACCGTCACCTCCACAGCCCCAGCCCTGTGTCAGGAGTGCTGGCAATGGCAGCAGAGGCCCCGGGGGCAGCCGGCTGGCCCGGCCGGGGTCCGCATGCTTGTCCAAGGTGCACGGGACTGGGTGTGAAGCTGGCGTTTTCCAAGTGCCGTGAGCATTGACAGAGGCGCGGTGTGCACCCGGGCAGGGCGGGCTCTCACCGGGGACCGGCCGCTGCCCTGGGGTGCCGGTCCCCGCCACGTCCAGCTTCCCTCACTCCCCCTCCACCTGCTGTCACCAGAAGTGCAAATGCAGGGTGAGGGGCATGAGATGACACTCACCGTGGGACCCGAGTCCACGCAGCATTCGGAAAACTGAGGCCGAGAAGCCGAGGCGCGTGTTCAAGTCCAGATGGACGAAGTGCGAGTCCGAGGAAGCCTGTGGGTCGCCTTCCCGCCTCGAGTGGCTCCTGGAGGACCCCAGCCCCGGGACGGCACCGTCGTGTCTCTGGAAGAAAAGCAGAAGTCACGGTGCTCACGGGAGGGGGGCCGATTCTGTCGCTGGCTTCGGCGATCGCGTGTGAGTAGCAGTGTTGCCTGGATGCGCCGTGAGCTACGGGCGTCAAGGACTGTGGTCTCGTCACCATGCACGACGGGGACGCCCGAAGTCTGACAGACACACGAGGAGGCACAGGACACACGGGCGTGCAAGCCACAGCACGGGTGCAGGCTGCGGAGGGCGGCTGCCCGCGGGCCCTCGGGCTTCTGGCCACGCCGGGGCTGCTGGGGCTGAGGGCGCGCGGCTCTGACGGGGTCCCCGTGTGACCAAGCGAGGGTTACTTTCTGAGAAGCTTAGAGCTCATCACAGACACGACCCCACAGTGCCTCTGGCCATCCGAGGACGCGCTGCCACGTTCCCGTTCCCTTCCTCCACAGCCCGGATGCGGGCAGCCGCCGTCCTGGGCAGAGGGTCGGCCCTGCGGCCCACGGTGCCGGCGGGTCCCGGCGAGTCCCGGCGAGTCCAACCTGACGCCCCTGCTCGACGCCGGCCCGTGTGGGCCGTCTGGGTGTTGCCCTCCGCCCCGAGTTGCCGAGAACCGCTCACGCGGCCGCCTCGCGTGTGGACCGCGCGCCCGGGGCGCCCGCAGGCTCTTTCGGTTGCAGGGGCACGTGAGCCTTGCTGGGGACGCACTTCGCGGCTGTCCCCTCTCCGGCCCAGCCCCGGCTCCTCCCCCTCCTCTGCCCGCATGCCGCCTGGGCGGCGTTTCGCCGTCCGCCCCGATGTCCTTCCGTCACATCGGTCCCGTCATCGCGCTCGGAGCCAGCCACCGAGAGCGAGCGCCCCACTCGTGAGTCGACGGGAGAGGCCGAGGCTGCCATAGCCGATGACTCTGCCGCGTGTCGAGTGTCGGGCATGGTTCTCAGCTCTCTGCGGGGACCCACCCGCTGGACTCCGGCACGGTCCCCGCTTCCCCGAGGAGACCGGCCGGGCCCCGGGGAGGAGCCCCGAGCCGCAAGGCGGTCCGCGGTCTGCGCCCTCGCCGGGAACCGGCCGGGAGACGTGGGTGTCGCAGCCGCCGCTTTCCCTGAACAGCCAGAGCCCCGTCTCAGCAAAGGACAGAAGTCAGACCCGGCGTCGGGCTGAGACGGTGACAGATGGCGGTGCCGGCGGAAGGTGGGGGACAGGGTCGGTTCGGCTACTCGTCTCCCGCACAGTAAGCGTGCCGGTCACCAGGCCGGGGCCGGAAGGTGTCTCGCGGGTGCCGACCGAGACCCGGCGTCCTGTCTCCACGAGCTCGCAGGACGGCAGGCCAGTGAGCCCGTCCCTCCTTGTGGAGGAATGGGAGCTCCTCGGGGATTTCCGCTAGGCAGAGTCCCACGGCTGCCTGCTCGGCCGCAGGGCGGCCCGACAGCCACGCGTACCTGCAGCAGAGCCTGGGGCTGGCGTTCTGCGGCGAGGCGTGGGAGTCTGCTCGGCATACGCTTCTGTTCGCAGGAAGGAGGACAAAATAAACATCGCATGGGGAAATAGTGGCCCCTGCTATTATCATTATTAGGGGCTGAGAAGGAAACCAAATCTGCTTGTTTTCAAATGGAGCCGGAGCTTCAGGCGGGAAGACGGTGCCAATCAAAATCTCGCGTGCACTTTGCCCTCACACGGAGGGCGTTTCAAACCGGACTCTCTGCCTGCGTAAGAAATCCAGACCAATAACCCGAATGGAAGACGTGCTAGACTATTGCAACCCTAGCAAGCGAAAGGAGCAAATGAAAATCCCTCTGGAATGGAATCCCTGCAGCCCAGGCCCCTCAGAAACCTCTGGATTAAGTAAACCCAGGGAGGATTCGCAGTGGAAAATACCGGAAACACTCACGGAAAAGGCTCGCATGAGCACAGACCGACAGAGAGAAGGCAGAGGACTTCAGATGTCTGAACTTTCATACGCACCATAAAACGAGGCAAGTTCGAAGTCTTGGAAGAAATCATTTTTTAAATGGTAGAACAAGAGACTGCAGAGACCGTCTTGCTTGGAAAAGTACCAAAAGGAACTACTAGAACTAAAAAATAAAAAATGAAAACAAGAACCCAAAGCAACAACGACAAAACCCTGTCATTAAAGTGAAAAAAAAAAAACCAAAAACCAAAAAACCTCAAATGACGAGTCTCAGAATTAGGCGCCTCCAGAGAGAAAGCAGATAACTGTAGAGGCTGCGAGGGACCAGAAAACACAACTTTCTAGACAGAAAATCCAGGGAAATCTGTAAACTGTTAGGTCAATGAGAAAAATTAATATGTTTTCTACATACAAATTCTCTATACACAAAGTAATCTTAGTACGCCCGCAAAAAATTACAGATGTAATTTGAAAAATGTATTATATTTTAATAATAATGTATAAAAATATGCGTAGACTTTCTAAAGGAAATGGTACAATTTTGTTATAAATTTATTCATTAAAAATGTCTAAATAGGTGGAAAGATATTTATTGATTGGAACACTCAATATCTCAAAGATCTATATTTCCCAGATTGATCTGTAGATTTAATGCAACAGCAATACAAATCCTTACTGTTTCTCAGGGAGCTCGACAATGAACCAAAAATTGGTGTCGGGAAAAACAGTGGACAACATCGCCCTGCTCACTATCGGAACGTATCATCGCACCGCGGTGTGATGACTACAAGGTTTGTTCGAGCTCTAACCTTCGACCCCTGTGAACGTGGCCTTTTGCTGACGTGGGGTCTTTGCAGATGCGATTAGTTAACGTGACATTGTATTGGAGCAGGGTGGGCGCTGAGCCAGCATGGCTGGCGACCTTGTAAGAGGAGCCGGAGGCAGAAAGCGAGGCCGATGCTTCTGCAAGCCGAGGGTTGCCGAGGGTCGCCAAGGGTTGCCGGCCACCACCGAAGCCCGGGGAGACGAGGGAGGGCCCTCCGCTGGAGACTCCGGGCGCTGCTTGGCCTTGCCAGCTGCTTGGTTCCCAGCCCCAACCTCTGGCTCTGGAGGGAAAGATCTCTGCTGCTCTGAGCCGCCCAGCTGGTGGCCCCTGGTCACGGCAGCCCAGGGCGCCCATGCCCGAGGGAGGCGCCGGGCAGAGGAAGCCGAGGCCGCAGCTGCCACGCCCCACGCGGCTTGGCAGGCAACGGGGCGGGGCTCGGAGGCAGGAGGCGGGGCGCCAGGAAGTCGGCTGTCCCTGTCCTGCCTGATACGCAAGCTAAAGAATAAATGTGACATGAAGCACCTTGCAGTTCTCGGAGGGAAACATTGTTTCTCTTGATTCACAGTAAGGAAAGAAACAGTTCCAAAATGCGAGTTTAAAAGACAAACGCGCGAACCACGAGGGAACGAAGTGACCTCGTCTCTGCGAGCGCGGGAGGCAGAGGAGGGATGCGGACGGGCGGGAGGCGGAGACAAGGCTGCCCGTCGCGCGGCGACCTGCGTTCGCCAGGCGGGCAGCGCTCGGGGCCAGCCGCCTCGTGAGCCTCACCCCTGCGGCTTCGCGTCTGCAGAGGCGCTGGCTGGTCACCGGGTGGACAGCGGCACAGACGGGGCGCCCGAGGCACAGACGGGGCACCCGCGGCACAGACGGGGCGCCCGCGGCGCTGACCGAGGTAAGAGCAGCCGCCCTCGCCGCCCGCAGTTCTTTGTCCCCATAGTCACACGCAGTGGCACGGCCCTCACCTGATGTCACACGTCCACGCTTCAGCATGTGGCTGCACGTACCACGTACGCTGTGCTTTGAATCCTTGGGTCAGTGTGCTCTGCGTGATGGTTAATTTATGTGTCACCTGGGCCACAGAGTGCCCAGGTAGTTGATTAAATGTGATTCTGGATGTGTCTGTGGAGGTGTTTCTGGTGGGATTAGCTACTGAATCACAGACCGGGAGAGCACGTCACCATGCCCAGTGTGGGTGAGCGTCTTCCCTCCGCTGAGGGGCTGGGTGAATCAGAGGCTGGGGCGGGGAGACTCTCTCTCTCCCTCCCTCTCCATCCACCCCCTCACGTCTTCGAGCTGGGACACCTGTCGTCTTCTGCCTCTGGACTTGAACTTGGATGGGGACTTACCCCATCGGCTCTCCTGGGGCTCCAGTCTGCCTCTGGGAGCCAGTCCCTTATTGTAAATTTCTTTCCTGTCTATCTCCCATGTCTGTCCACCTGCCCACCTGCCCACCCACCCACCCACCCACCTATCATTCTGTTTATCGGTCTAGCTGTCTTGTTGGTTCTGCTTCTCTGGAGAAGTCTGACGGATGAGCCCTGGTAGCCGTCACACCTGGGACCAGCATTCAGGAGGGGACTGGAACGTGGACGTCGTGTGTGGGTTCACCAGCCAGCACTGGGCTGTAAGCCCTGGGGCCAACGATCTGTCCGTCTGGAGTTCAATCACACACACACGCATGCGCACACAGTGCTCACATATGCACACACATGTGCGCACACACGCATGTGCACGCACAAGCACACACGCGTGCACGCGTCTATTCTCTATGTCCTTGGTGACATAGTAACCAGGATTTACTTTAGCAATCCATTTATGGATTTTGCATCGTTTTTCTGGCTCTGAATCTTGACAAAAACAGGAAGAGAGGATGACGCAAGCCCCAGACTCGAGCCCCAGACGCTAAGTACCGCCAGCCGGCCCGTGTCCCTCGCCCATTCCCTCCATGCCCCCCACAGATGAGGACACGGAATACTGGAGCAAATTCTTCGTGTCTTAGTTGGGAGACTCCCGTACACAAGGCTTAGTGCCAGGTGAGGACGGTGACATTGCCCCCTCCTAACGCCAGCTTGTGGCAACAGCTCCGCGAAACTAAAAATAGTGACTGAAACGTTCCGATGGACTTTGGAGTTAATTTCTGCACCAGAAACACAGTGCCAGGCGCTTGGCCCCCTGCGGCTAGAACGGCTGCTAATTATTTTCTTTTTCATTATTTCGAGAAGCCAGAGGGGCAGTTTGGGGATTAAAATCAGCACACGCTCTTCAAGTGACGTGGAGGGGACTTGGGGGTGGGGCTGCGTCTGTCAAAGAGCCACTTGGTCCTCATGATGTGTGGACAGGGGCTGTCCCCCGTTCCCTCAACCTGTTCCCTGGGGTTAAGACGGCGTTGTGGTCCACGATGCCCCCATTTCCTACAGCCAGGGCGTCCCTGGGTTAAAGACCCACCCTAGGGTGAGCGAGCTTGCCTTCCATCCCAGCCGTCTGAACCGGGGGCCTTCTCTCCGTGCCCCTCTCCAGCGGGGACGTCTGTGGAAGCCCCAGGACAGGCAGTGTCTTCCTCGCATTCCTGTCATCAGGCAAGGCGGTGGCCTGGCCAGTGTGCACTGCAGCAGTGTGATGGGGTCATCAGGTGTAGCCCGTGAAGAGCGCGGTGCATGCGCACACACATGCACACACATGCACACACACGCGCGCGCACACACGCACACATGAACACACATACACACATGCACACGCACACACAAATGCACACACACAGGCATGCGCACAGGCATACGTAGGCATGCACGCACAGGCGTGTATACACAGGCATGAACACACATGTGTATACACACGTGCACACACAGACATATGCACACACAAGCATACTTAGGTGTACACACACAGGCATGCACACAGGCATGCACACACAAGCATACGCATAGGTGTACACACACGGGCATGCACACATAGGCATACACATAGGTGCACACACACAAGTGTACACATAGGTGTACACACAGGTGTGCACACACAAGCGTACACACAGGTGTGCACACACAGGCGTACACATAAGTGTACACACACAGGCGTGCACACACAGGCATACACATGGGCGTGCACACACAGGCGTGCACACGGGCCAGTCCTCCGTCCCCTGGTTCTCTGTCCAAGCCTGGCAGCATCAGGACAGACCACCCGCCTCCCCCGCGACGCTGCCCGATTTCGCCATCTTCGAATTCAGCGCGCAGCTTCTTCCCTGCCAAGTGGAACTGCCGGGCGCTGCGCGGTTAATGAGCTGGCAGCCCAGAGTGTCATTAGGGGCCCGGAGCTCGGAGGCTGGGGCTGCTCAGGTGCGCGGAACAGTGGGCCTCCCGGGGGCCGCGGCTTCCCTCTCACTCATCCCCCCGAAGTGGCATTAAAAGTAGGCGCCTAATGATAATGAATTGAATTGTTCCTTCTGAAGCAGACTGGCTGGCAGAATTCTGGAAGCCGAGAGATCCCCAAAGCTGGCTAGGAAAACAAAAGTAATTGGATTACACAAAGAAAATGGGATAAACATTCATTAAGATTACAGTAACAGGCTGTGATTAACGAGCTGGCGAGCGCGAGGCCGCTGCGGCCCCAGCACCGCGCCCGCCCGCTCCGGGAGAGGCGCGCGCTAATCCTGCGGCTTCTTTTCTGCCTCTTCTTTTTTACGATTAGTTTTCGGAAAATGCTTTCACGGGGTGCAGACCTTCTGGGTGGAAAATGCCTTTTCATCCTCGTGATTCGGAATCTCGCTTTCGGACCCTAACGGAGCTGGGAACCTCGCGGGCAAAGGCCACCCCCCCCGTCACTTCTCTGCGTGTTCCCACGGGACTCGAGATTTTGTGCAGCATGTGCACACCGACGGCATCCATCCCGCATTTAAGGTGATGCCTTGGAGAGTCCCCGGGCGGCAGTGAGGCCCCAGTGGGTCCTGGGCGTCCCCAGCTTTGGGAAGGCCTCTGCTGGCCGGTGTCACCTCTGGATGACTGCCCGCACTTCCCCAACTTCACTGACACAAGCGCATGAGTTAAAGTGACTAGCACGGGACACACCACTAGGCTGGCAGGAGGGACTGCTAGACAAAAATGCCCGTGTTGCCATCGATTTCACTCAGCTCTGGACGGAGCCCGTGACCTCCGCAAGCACGCTGTCCTGAGGTCCGCAGCTGGCTCCTCTCAGATTAGGCAGGGCTGCTGTCCAAGGCTCCAGGAGGTCAGCACAGTGTCCCTGTCACAGAGACTGAAGTGGGTGCCACTCCCTGGGCGTCAGCACAACAAGTGTCAGACATGCCCCCCCATCCCGCCCTGCAGGCCCCAGGTGTGTGGTGGCCGGCCTTGGTGGGGGCTAGCAGGTGCTCTGTGGGTCTGTCTGCCTCCCCGGAGCTATCCTGTGGGCGGTGTGGCACTTGGGAACAGAGCTGCCCTTCCCATGGTGACGGCTGCTCCTTCTTAGTTTCTCCTGGAGTCTTGAGAGGCCTCTGCCCAGCCCTGGCCTGCATGGCTAGCGTCTGCTCTGCTCCTGGCAGGCCCACGGTCCCCCACGCACTGTAGGTCACAGAGCCCTGCCCTCTGCTGTCTCACATGGCAATTCACAAATCTATCACAGGGCTTCCTTTCTCACCACCCGCCTGCCCTCCCAAGGTCACACAGGGCCGGGGTGGGGGCCTTCCTCTCAGGGAACTGCCCGGCTCTGCTGACGGCCAGAGGCCAATGCCCTTTGCACCTGGAGGGGCTGTGATGGACGGCCCCCCCCCCCGGGATTCTACACAAACATGGCAGAGCCTGAGAGGGAAACCGGGCAGCTGTCACCAGACTTAGGGACCAGATGACATTCCCGAGAGCCTGGGGCGGGGGAGGGGGTTACCCAGAACTGGAGGCTATTGGCGCCTAAGGTCTTCCGTCCTTGGGGACCCATTTACTTGTTACTCTCTGTGCCCCAGGTTCTCTGCTGGGTTCGTCACACACGAGTGCTGCTGAAACTCTGGAGGATCTTTCAAATTTGGCATTTATCATTACCGTTTGCAGAACGCTGTCTCTCTAGCTCACGATCCCGACATTGGGTCCTTGGCACCGTCTCACAGTTTCCCGCAGGGGCCAGCGGGATGGGTGGCCTGCGTGCTGCCGGGTGGACCCCCAGACTGCCCGGCCGTGGTGGGTGGGGCTGCAGAGGACGTGGGTCAGCCCAGCGCCCCTAGCAGGTGGCCGCGGCGGAGCCTGCCCGAAACGAGCTGGGGAGGTCGCGTCCCCTCCACGAGCATGCGCAGCGCACACAGGAGCGCGTGGACGCTGCGGTGGACGGATCCTGCCAGGTGTCAGCCCCGATCGAAGGTCACCCGCTCTCCATGTCACCGCTCTTCCAGGTGCTGCTGGGGCTGCAACATCTGGCCGCAGAGCACGCGAGCACCGGTCAGCCACTGTTCTGCCGGCTGCAGGGGCGGGGGCAGGAGAGGCACCTGCTGACTGGCGCACACGCGCACACGGCCCGGGTGGCAGCGCGCTCAGACCCCAAGGCGGAGGCGGGAGGCGCGAGCCCCAGCCCTCGGGGGCGCAGACGGGCCGCCTCCCCCTCTCTCTCTCCTCCTAGACTCCCCCTCGCCGGGCACCTCCCCGCACCGCTGCCGGCCGCAGCCCCGTGGTCCCGCGGTCCCGCGGCAGGGGTCCAGAGAGCGTGGCCAGGCCCGGGCGCGGCCGCCAGCAGCATCTGCCAGCTCACGGCGGGCGCCCTGGCCTCCTCGCTGCCACCCCGTCTGCTCCGGCAGCGTCGCGTCGCGCGTGCCAGCGCGCGTGCCGGGCCCGGCTGCGGCGGCGCCGCTTGCGGCCGGGCTGCCGCGCTCACGGAGGCGCCCGTCACGCTGCCCGCGGCCGCCACGTCCCGTGCGGCGCCGACCTGCATCCGCCGCGACATCTCTTTCATCTGCTCACTCCTCTCAAGGTCCGCTCGGATGATGAATCTCTACCCCAACCCCTTCACAGCCAGCCCGACGCCCGCAGTTCAAAGCCTGTCCTTGCAGGCGGGGGTTCTCTTCCGCGAGGTTTTGTGCGAACCAGACGCTTCGCCGGCTGGGCCGGACCGGCCGCTCCATCAGCTCTAATGGCTTCTCGTGCCCTGGGCACCGGCTCCCTGCGTTCTCTGGGCGACTGGGCCCTGCAGTCCGGGGCTTGTCTCCCATGAGTCAGAAGGAGCCTGGGACGCGCGTGGGAGGGACGCAGAGTCAGGCCCTGCGGAGTCCTGCCTCTGCCACACTGTGACCTTGCTGGGGGGTGAGGGGGTCACTTTCTTTAACGTCCAAGGCCCCTTTGCTCCCCCTTCTCCTTCACTCCAACTTGTCAGGAATTTTTGGTCAGAAAACTCCGGCCTTTAGCAAGACAGGAACGCCCATGTTTCTTTCCAGAGACGTGTCCATGCGGGCGGTCCCCGTCCCCTCATGGACATGGGCTCGGCTAGTGTCTCTACCCTCACGCCGGCACAGGAACCTGGCCCTCCCAGGGCTCCCTGGGGGGTCATGTCTTGTGGAGGGGCCCTCGTGACCCACGTCCCCAGCTTCCTGCCATCCATTCTGAGCAGTGGCCTCGGTTCACAAAGTCTCAGACAAATCTGCAAACCACAGCCCACTCTTCCCGGACGTGCCTGAGCCTTCTTGCCTTTGGGCCCTCAGTGAGGCCCACCGTCTCCGGAAGAGAGGGTGGTGACAGGCGCAGCAGCCCGAAGCCACTTAGGGCACCACACAACATTAGCTGTGTCCATGAAGGTTTGAAAGGGCCTCCGGCCGCACATGGAGCCCCTCCCCCGGTCTCGACTCTGGGGGTCGGCCTGCTCCGCACGGAGGGAGCGGGCAGAGGGGACATGTAAGCTATAGCAAGCGCACGGCTTCGACGACGCGGGGCTGCCTGTTCTCCACTAGCCGAGACGGAGGCGTCAGGTGGCACCGTGACCCACTTCCTGTCACCCTTATACTCCTAATGAGGGGCGCTCCGGGGAGGGCGCCTTCCCAAAACGTTCCCCACTCACTCTTCACTGCTGGGCTCGGGGCGGGTGTGGGGCACAGACGCGCCACAGCCACACGGCGTGTCACTCACATTTGCTCTTTTAAATCAAAAAAAAAAAGGAAAGAAAGAAAATGCAGTCCCGTGTTGACGCAACTGTCACAGAGCTGAGCCGACAACCCCACAGCACCTGACTCAGTGCGGCCTGCAGCCCCCGGTCCGGCCCAGCCGGGGGAAATGCCAGTGGGACTCTCCAGGGAGCCTCCGGCCCCAGGACGTCCTGGTCCCCCTGCTGTGCTGGCCCCCAGGAGCTCTACCGGAGGGCGGCGGTGACCATGGTCATCAACAGGATCAGCAACAGCAGGACCACAGTGGCGGGCGGCGGGCACGGCCGGGGTGCACGCAGGGGCGGTCCCTGCGGTGAGGAGGGGCGTGTGCAGCATGGACACCTGTGACGGTGGCTTTCTGCCTGGCGGAAGCACGCCGACCTGCCGTGAGCTGCCAGCAGACAGTGTGACCAGCCACGCCCGCGCTGTGTCCCCTGACGAGTCATCTGTTCCAGGCGTAGGTGGCGCTCAGAGGGTGCCACCTCTGCAGCCACGTGGCAGAGCGTGGCAGCAGCTCTGCAGGCACGAGGGTTCAAGTGGCCGTCAGTAACGGGCTTCAGACAGAGTGCCAGCCAGTTACGACCTCCCAGAGAGGACGTTTCAACAGAGGTGCCGGCTGCGGTATCGGAGGCGGCGGCGGGGCTTCCCGCACCCCGCGCTGGGCACTGCCCGCTCGCCGCCGGAAAGCCGGGCAGAGCCTCCGAGCTTGGCAACCTACGTTCGCTCTCTGACCAGACCTGGGCGGGGGCCCGGGAACCCTGTTCTCGCTTCAGGCCACGTCGTGCCGGCGATGGCCGCGTCTGTTCAGAAAGCGGTGTACTGAGCGTCTCGGGGCCACAGCCGCCTCCCGTGGCAGCCTGGCCGGCCACGCGCGCTCTGGCCCAGCCGCCGAGGCCTCGCCGAGCACCCGCTGCGGCCGGGTGAGGCGACCTCGGGTCGCGCGAGGGGGCTTTCCCGAGGCGGCCGCTCGTGACGTGAGCCTCCATGGCACCCAGCGCTTCTCACGGTGCCCCTGGACCCTCGCCGACCAGGACCAGAACAAAACCACTCATGCTTTGTCATCGTCCCGTGGGCCACCTTCCCCTGTGGCCCCGCAGGTAGACACACACGGCAGAAACCCGTGTCCAGAGGTGGCGTGGGCTCCGCCTGCCCATGTGGCCACACCCCTCTCTGCCCCCTTCCGCATGGGGGTGGGGGAGTGGGGGGCTCTGTCCTTTGCCTCGGGAGGTTAATCCCTGCTTCACACACAGAAGTGCCTTCAAATCCGTCCTAGAGACTTCACGGACCCCACGGAGGGACGCTGGGGGCCGAAGCAAGTGGCAGGCGTCTCGCTGATTGTCGTCGTGGTCCATGTCCTCCTCGTGGTCCTCTGGACTCTGGCACTCAGACCTGCTGTCCCAGACTATCTCCCGACCACAAAGGCAGGTGCCCTGCTCCGTGAGACGTCCCCTGGAAGCTCAGTGTCCCCAGAGGCTCGGTGTTCCCGGAGGCTGGGCGTCCCCGGAGGCTGGGCGTCCCCGGAGGCTCGGTGTCCCCGGGGGCTCGGCATCAGGCTGGGCCTCTGTCCCGGGGCCAGTGCGTTTTCTCACGGCCTCACGGTGCTGTCGGAACCCAGTTGCCACGCGTGTCCCTTCTTCCCCGTGAGGTGCATCGTGTTTGTTTTATACCCGTTTACCTGGGTCGCGAGTTTCATTTACACGCCAATGAAAACGCCTCTTAACGCTCGTGTCACTTCCTACAACTTTACTGTCCCCCGATGAGCTGAATGTCCTCCAGCAAAGTGGAGTCACACCTCACGGACAGGTGTGTACGTGTTTCATGCACCTGTTGTACATTACGTTTGTGACACGCTATAGAGCCGATCGGTCACTCACAGTCCCCAAACTTGCTGCATCTAAGCTGTCCTTGGTGACACACTAGCACATTACTTTAAAAATTAAGATTTCTAAGTCAGTTCCCTGATATAATAGTATCAGCAGCTTTTAGCAGAACCCTGAGTTCATTTTCGGAGGCCCTTTCTTAAAGTTTCCCCCACTCAGGGCCCAGGGCTGTTGGGGACCAGGGACCAGGACACTCAGGGCCCAGGAGCCTCAGGCGTGGTCGTCTCCAGTGACGACCGCAGTAAGGCGGTGATGCAGTGTCAGCGTGACTCCAAGAGTCTCTCCAACATTCACCAGATAGTCGTGGGAAAGCGTCACATGCCAGCTCTGCACCCAGCCCTGTGAGACATGACCAGGTCCTTCCTGCCCTGATGCTGTCTGCCACTCGACGTGCAAGTGGCCTTGCATGATGGCTCCGGTTCACTGCCATGGAGATAGTCCCCTGAGACACAAGTAGTTTCAGATTACCATTGTCTAAGTCTGCACAAAGCGTGGTTTCTCAATGTTTGTGATCACTATCACATGAGCATGACACAGTAAGACACATATACAAACAAAAATCCTATTTACATAGATTTCAATTCAACATCAGGCAACATACAATTAGAAACGCGTGTTCAAAATTTGGTTAAGATACGAATCTGCTGTTCTGATCAAAACGCTTTTATTGGGATAAGCGTTTGTGTCAAACAGGCGCCGACACTTTCTCTCGAAGGGAATAGGAAAACTGTACAGTCCCTATGTCCTAACTGTGTATATTAGGGCATGAGTTACTGGCTTGACAGATGGCTGGTTACAGAATCTGCCAGATGTACTTGTTTAAGCAGTGGTTGGACTTTTGTCTTATATTATCTCAAACTTTTAGCGAGGTCGTGCTACATCTGGGTTCCCTTTGTTATCAGGTAACACCTCGTCCAGTTTGTCTCACGGTGACACTGCGGTGACTTCTATGGCACTGAGCGCTAATTGAATGTTTATAGTGTTACTTCTCTCTGACGTGTTATCTTCGTGGACGGGACTTTCTAGTCCACCAAACCTGCTCCTCCAGGCCAGGAGTCACATGTCACTTTGTCACAGATCCCCAGGAACACGAAGCACAGGTGGCACGCAGGTGAGAAGAAATGCACGGAGAGGTCTGCAGCCATTTCGCTGTTAAGAGTGGCTGGGGTGACGAATCGCCGACTCTTTAAATGAGCCCTTTCTAGCACACATGGGGGAGTATCGAGGCTCACGGGGAATTCGATCGAGCTTGGTAAGGCAATATTCTGGGGACCAGCGATGCATGGTTTTGATCGTCAGTGTCTACACACGCGTGTGCAGGTGGATACACACGCTCACACGCCAATAGGGCCTTCACTGGAATGTTGGCGCAAATTCAATTTGCAGAAGACTTATTTTTATGCTCTTTCTAAACTCGTGTCTTACTTCTGAAAGCAGCCGGGACGTGGAGACAGATTCATCATAACAGTGGTGATAACCATGGTTATGGCTGGCATCGCCCGAGCTGGCAGACGCAGCCGCTGAGCTGGTGTGGGTCATGTGGCGTCAGTCACGCCTCACATGTCCAGCCGGTGTCGGCTGCGCGGCTCGGTTTCTGGCTGCTTCTACCGCACAGGCTGTGGGACTGGGATC
>NW_024351073.1:25359144-25367668 GCF_902729225.1 Pteropus medius | reverse complement strand
ACACAGGCGTGCACACACAGGCATATGCATAGGTGTACACACACACGGGCATGCACACACAGGCGTGCACACGGGCCAGCCCTCCGTCCCCTGGTTCTCTGTCCAAGCCTGGCAGCATCAGGACAGACCACCCGCCTCCCCCGCGACGCTGCCCGATTTCGCCATCTTCGAATTCAGCGCGCAGCTTCTTCCCTGCCAAGTGGAACTGCCGGGCGCTGGGCGGTTAATGAGCTGGCAGCCCAGAGTGTCATTAGGGGCCCGGAGCTCGGAGGCTGGGGCTGCTCAGGTGCGCGGAACAGTGGGCCTCCCGGGGGCCGCGGCTTCCCTCTCACTCATCCCCCCGAAGTGGCATTAAAAGTAGGCGCCTAATGATAATGAATTGAATTGTTCCTTCTGAAGCAGACTGGCTGGCAGAATTCTGGAAGCCGAGAGATCCCCAAAGCTGGCTAGGAAAACAAAAGTAATTGGATTACACAAAGAAAATGGGATAAACATTCATTAAGATTACAGTAACAGGCTGTGATTAACGAGCTGGCGAGCGCGAGGCCGCTGCGGCCCCAGCACCGCGCCCGCCCGCTCCGGGAGAGGCGCGCGCTAATCCTGCGGCTTCTTTTCTGCCTCTTCTTTTTTACGATTAGTTTTCGGAAAATGCTTTCACGGGGTGCAGACCTTCTGGGTGGAAAATGCCTTTTCATCCTCGTGATTCGGAATCTCGCTTTCGGACCCTAACGGAGCTGGGAACCTCGCGGGCAAAGGCCACCCCCCCCGTCACTTCTCTGCGTGTTCCCACGGGACTCGAGATTTTGTGCAGCATGTGCACACCGACGGCATCCATCCCGCATTTAAGGTGATGCCTTGGAGAGTCCCCGGGCGGCAGTGAGGCCCCAGTGGGTCCTGGGCGTCCCCAGCTTTGGGAAGGCCTCTGCTGGCCGGTGTCACCTCTGGATGACTGCCCGCACTTCCCCAACTTCACTGACACAAGCGCATGAGTTAAAGTGACTAGCACGGGACACACCACTAGGCTGGCAGGAGGGACTGCTAGACAAAAATGCCCGTGTTGCCATCGATTTCACTCAGCTCTGGACGGAGCCCGTGACCTCCGCAAGCACGCTGTCCTGAGGTCCGCAGCTGGCTCCTCTCAGATTAGGCAGGGCTGCTGTCCAAGGCTCCAGGAGGTCAGCACAGTGTCCCTGTCACAGAGACTGAAGTGGGTGCCACTCCCTGGGCGTCAGCACAACAAGTGTCAGACATGCCCCCCCATCCCGCCCTGCAGGCCCCAGGTGTGTGGTGGCCTGCCATGGTGGGGGCTAGCAGGTGCTCTGTGGGTCTGTCTGCCTCCCCGGAGCTATCCTGTGGGCGGTGTGGCACTTGGGAACAGAGCTGCCCTTCCCATGGTGACGGCTGCTCCTTCTTAGTTTCTCCTGGAGTCTTGAGAGGCCTCTGCCCAGCCCTGGCCTGCATGGCTAGCGTCTGCTCTGCTCCTGGCAGGCCCACGGTCCCCCACGCACTGTAGGTCACAGAGCCCTGCCCTCTGCTGTCTCACATGGCAATTCACAAATCTATCACAGGGCTTCCTTTCTCACCACCCGCCTGCCCTCCCAAGGTCACACAGGGCCGGGGTGGGGGCCTTCCTCTCAGGGAACTGCCCGGCTCTGCTGACGGCCAGAGGCCAATGCCCTTTGCACCTGGAGGGGCTGTGATGGACGGCCCCCCCCCCCGGGATTCTACACAAACATGGCAGAGCCTGAGAGGGAAACCGGGCAGCTGTCACCAGACTTAGGGACCAGATGACATTCCCGAGAGCCTGGGGCGGGGGAGGGGGTTACCCAGAACTGGAGGCTATTGGCGCCTAAGGTCTTCCGTCCTTGGGGACCCATTTACTTGTTACTCTCTGTGCCCCAGGTTCTCTGCTGGGTTCGTCACACACGAGTGCTGCTGAAACTCTGGAGGATCTTTCAAATTTGGCATTTATCATTACCGTTTGCAGAACGCTGTCTCTCTAGCTCACGATCCCGACATTGGGTCCTTGGCACCGTCTCACAGTTTCCCGCAGGGGCCAGCGGGATGGGTGGCCTGCGTGCTGCCGGGTGGACCCCCAGACTGCCCGGCCGTGGTGGGTGGGGCTGCAGAGGACGTGGGTCAGCCCAGCGCCCCTAGCAGGTGGCCGCGGCGGAGCCTGCCCGAAACGAGCTGGGGAGGTCGCGTCCCCTCCACGAGCATGCGCAGCGCACACAGGAGCGCGTGGACGCTGCGGTGGACGGATCCTGCCAGGTGTCAGCCCCGATCGAAGGTCACCCGCTCTCCATGTCACCGCTCTTCCAGGTGCTGCTGGGGCTGCAACATCTGGCCGCAGAGCACGCGAGCACCGGTCAGCCACTGTTCTGCCGGCTGCAGGGGCGGGGGCAGGAGAGGCACCTGCTGACTGGCGCACACGCGCACACGGCCCGGGTGGCAGCGCGCTCAGACCCCAAGGCGGAGGCGGGAGGCGCGAGCCCCAGCCCTCGGGGGCGCAGACGGGCCGCCTCCCCCTCTCTCTCTCCTCCTAGACTCCCCCTCGCCGGGCACCTCCCCGCACCGCTGCCGGCCGCAGCCCCGTGGTCCCGCGGTCCCGCGGCAGGGGTCCAGAGAGCGTGGCCAGGCCCGGGCGCGGCCGCCAGCAGCATCTGCCAGCTCACGGCGGGCGCCCTGGCCTCCTCGCTGCCACCCCGTCTGCTCCGGCAGCGTCGCGTCGCGCGTGCCAGCGCGCGTGCCGGGCCCGGCTGCGGCGGCGCCGCTTGCGGCCGGGCTGCCGCGCTCACGGAGGCGCCCGTCACGCTGCCCGCGGCCGCCACGTCCCGTGCGGCGCCGACCTGCATCCGCCGCGACATCTCTTTCATCTGCTCACTCCTCTCAAGGTCCGCTCGGATGATGAATCTCTACCCCAACCCCTTCACAGCCAGCCCGACGCCCGCAGTTCAAAGCCTGTCCTTGCAGGCGGGGGTTCTCTTCCGCGAGGTTTTGTGCGAACCAGACGCTTCGCCGGCTGGGCCGGACCGGCCGCTCCATCAGCTCTAATGGCTTCTCGTGCCCTGGGCACCGGCTCCCTGCGTTCTCTGGGCGACTGGGCCCTGCAGTCCGGGGCTTGTCTCCCATGAGTCAGAAGGAGCCTGGGACGCGCGTGGGAGGGACGCAGAGTCAGGCCCTGCGGAGTCCTGCCTCTGCCACACTGTGACCTTGCTGGGGGGTGAGGGGGTCACTTTCTTTAACGTCCAAGGCCCCTTTGCTCCCCCTTCTCCTTCACTCCAACTTGTCAGGAATTTTTGGTCAGAAAACTCCGGCCTTTAGCAAGACAGGAACGCCCATGTTTCTTTCCAGAGACGTGTCCATGCGGGCGGTCCCCGTCCCCTCATGGACATGGGCTCGGCTAGTGTCTCTGCCCTCACGCCGGCACAGGAACCTGGCCCTCCCAGGGCTCCCTGGGGGGTCATGTCTTGTGGAGGGGCCCTCGTGACCCACGTCCCCAGCTTCCTGCCATCCATTCTGAGCAGTGGCCTCGGTTCACAAAGTCTCAGACAAATCTGCAAACCACAGCCCACTCTTCCCGGACGTGCCTGAGCCTTCTTGCCTTTGGGCCCTCAGTGAGGCCCACCGTCTCCGGAAGAGAGGGTGGTGACAGGCGCAGCAGCCCGAAGCCACTTAGGGCACCACACAACATTAGCTGTGTCCATGAAGGTTTGAAAGGGCCTCCGGCCGCACATGGAGCCCCTCCCCCGGTCTCGACTCTGGGGGTCGGCCTGCTCCGCACGGAGGGAGCGGGCAGAGGGGACATGTAAGCTATAGCAAGCGCACGGCTTCGACGACGCGGGGCTGCCTGTTCTCCACTAGCCGAGACGGAGGCGTCAGGTGGCACCGTGACCCACTTCCTGTCACCCTTATACTCCTAATGAGGGGCGCTCCGGGGAGGGCGCCTTCCCAAAACGTTCCCCACTCACTCTTCACTGCTGGGCTCGGGGCGGGTGTGGGGCACAGACGCGCCACAGCCACACGGCGTGTCACTCACATTTGCTCTTTTAAATCAAAAAAAAAAAGGAAAGAAAGAAAATGCAGTCCCGTGTTGACGCAACTGTCACAGAGCTGAGCCGACAACCCCACAGCACCTGACTCAGTGCGGCCTGCAGCCCCCGGTCCGGCCCAGCCGGGGGAAATGCCAGTGGGACTCTCCAGGGAGCCTCCGGCCCCAGGACGTCCTGGTCCCCCTGCTGTGCTGGCCCCCAGGAGCTCTACCGGAGGGCGGCGGTGACCATGGTCATCAACAGGATCAGCAACAGCAGGACCACAGTGGCGGGCGGCGGGCACGGCCGGGGTGCACGCAGGGGCGGTCCCTGCGGTGAGGAGGGGCGTGTGCAGCATGGACACCTGTGACGGTGGCTTTCTGCCTGGCGGAAGCACGCCGACCTGCCGTGAGCTGCCAGCAGACAGTGTGACCAGCCACGCCCGCGCTGTGTCCCCTGACGAGTCATCTGTTCCAGGCGTAGGTGGCGCTCAGAGGGTGCCACCTCTGCAGCCACGTGGCAGAGCGTGGCAGCAGCTCTGCAGGCACGAGGGTTCAAGTGGCCGTCAGTAACGGGCTTCAGACAGAGTGCCAGCCAGTTACGACCTCCCAGAGAGGACGTTTCAACAGAGGTGCCGGCTGCGGTATCGGAGGCGGCGGCGGGGCTTCCCGCACCCCGCGCTGGGCACTGCCCGCTCGCCGCCGGAAAGCCGGGCAGAGCCTCCGAGCTTGGCAACCTACGTTCGCTCTCTGACCAGACCTGGGCGGGGGCCCGGGAACCCTGTTCTCGCTTCAGGCCACGTCGTGCCGGCGATGGCCGCGTCTGTTCAGAAAGCGGTGTACTGAGCGTCTCGGGGCCACAGCCGCCTCCCGTGGCAGCCTGGCCGGCCACGCGCGCTCTGGCCCAGCCGCCGAGGCCTCGCCGAGCACCCGCTGCGGCCGGGTGAGGCGACCTCGGGTCGCGCGAGGGGGCTTTCCCGAGGCGGCCGCTCGTGACGTGAGCCTCCATGGCACCCAGCGCTTCTCACGGTGCCCCTGGACCCTCGCCGACCAGGACCAGAACAAAACCACTCATGCTTTGTCATCGTCCCGTGGGCCACCTTCCCCTGTGGCCCCGCAGGTAGACACACACGGCAGAAACCCGTGTCCAGAGGTGGCGTGGGCTCCGCCTGCCCATGTGGCCACACCCCTCTCTGCCCCCTTCCGCATGGGGGTGGGGGAGTGGGGGGCTCTGTCCTTTGCCTCGGGAGGTTAATCCCTGCTTCACACACAGAAGTGCCTTCAAATCCGTCCTAGAGACTTCACGGACCCCACAGAGGGACGCTGGGGGCCGAAGCAAGTGGCAGGCGTCTCGCTGATTGTCGTCGTGGTCCATGTCCTCCTCGTGGTCCTCTGGACTCTGGCACTCAGACCTGCTGTCCCAGACTATCTCCCGACCACAAAGGCAGGTGCCCTGCTCCGTGAGACGTCCCCTGGAAGCTCAGTGTCCCCAGAGGCTCGGTGTTCCCGGAGGCTGGGCGTCCCCGGAGGCTGGGCGTCCCCGGAGGCTCGGTGTCCCCGGGGGCTCGGCATCAGGCTGGGCCTCTGTCCCGGGGCCAGTGCGTTTTCTCACGGCCTCACGGTGCTGTCGGAACCCAGTTGCCACGCGTGTCCCTTCTTCCCCGTGAGGTGCATCGTGTTTGTTTTATACCCGTTTACCTGGGTCGCGAGTTTCATTTACACGCCAATGAAAACGCCTCTTAACGCTCGTGTCACTTCCTACAACTTTACTGTCCCCCGATGAGCTGAATGTCCTACAGCAAAGTGGAGTCACACCTCACGGACAGGTGTGTACGTGTTTCATGCACCTGTTGTACATTACGTTTGTGACACGCTATAGAGCCGATCGGTCACTCACAGTCCCCAAACTTGCTGCATCTAAGCTGTCCTTGGTGACACACTAGCACATTACTTTAAAAATTAAGATTTCTAAGTCAGTTCCCTGATATAATAATATCAGCAGCTTTTAGCAGAACCCTGAGTTCGTTTTCGGAGGCCCTTTCTTAAAGCTTCCCCCACTCAGGGCCCAGGGCTGTTGGGGACCAGGGACCAGGACACTCAGGGCCCAGGAGCCTCAGGCGTGGTCGTCTCCAGTGACGACCGCAGTAAGGCGGTGATGCAGTGTCAGCGTGACTCCAAGAGTCTCTCCAACATTCACCAGATAGTCGTGGGAAAGCGTCACATGCCAGCTCTGCACCCAGCCCTGTGAGACATGACCAGGTCCTTCCTGCCCTGATGCTGTCTGCCACTCGACGTGCAAGTGGCCTTGCATGATGGCTCCGGTTCACTGCCATGGAGATAGTCCCCTGAGACACAAGTAGTTTCAGATTACCATTGTCTAAGTCTGCACAAAGCGTGGTTTCTCAATGTTTGTGATCACTATCACATGAGCATGACACCGTAAGACACATATACAAACAAAAATCCTATTTACATAGATTTCAATTCAACATCAGGCAACATACAATTAGAAACGCGTGTTCAAAATTTGGTTAAGATACGAATCTGCTGTTCTGATCAAAACGCTTTTATTGGGATAAGCGTTTGTGTCAAACAGGCGCCGACACTTTCTCTTGAAGGGAATAGGAAAACTGTACAGTCCCTATGTCCTAACTGTATATTAGGGCATGAGTTACTGGCTTGACGGATGGCTAGCTACAGAATCTGCCAGACGTACTTGTTTAAGCAGTGGTTGGACTTTTGTCTTATATTATCTCAAACTTTTAGCGAGGTCGTGCTACATCTGGGTTCCCTTTGTTATCAGGTAACACCTCGTCCAGTTTGTCTCACGGTGACACTGCGGTGACTTCTATGGCACTGAGTGCTAATTGAATGTTTATAGTGTTACTTCTCTCTGACGTGTTATCTTCGTGGACGGGACTTTCTAGTCCACCAAACCTGCTCCTCCAGGCCAGGAGTCACATGTCACTTTGTCACAGATCCCCAGGAACACGAAGCACAGGTGGCACGCAGGTGAGAAGAAATGCACGGAGAGGTCTGCAGCCATTTCGCTGTTAAGAGTGGCTGGGGTGACGAATCGCCGACTCTTTAAATGAGCCCTTTCTAGCACACATGGGGGAGTATCGAGGCTCACGGGGACTTCGATCGAGCTTGGTAAGGCAATATTCTGGGGACCAGCGATGCATGGTTTTGATCGTCAGTGTCTACACACGCGTGTGCAGGTGGATACACACGCTCACACGCCGATAGGGCCTTCACTGGAATGTTGGCGCAAATTCAATTTGCAGAAGACTTATTTTTATGCTCTTTCTAAACTCGTGTCTTACTTCTGAAAGCAGCCGGGACGTGGAGACAGATTCATCATAACAGTGGTGATAACCATGGTTATGGCTGGCATCGCCCGAGCTGGCAGACGCAGCCGCTGAGCTGGTGTGGGTCATGTGGCGTCAGTCACGCCTCACATGTCCAGCCGGTGTCGGCTGCGCGGCTCGGTTTCTGGCTGCTTCTACCGCACAGGCTGTGGGACTGGGATCTGCAGACCGGTCGGAGGAGCCTACTGAGCTTCCCGAGTGTTCGCCGGGCCGTCCCAGGCTGGCCCGCACCTGAGGCGGCTCATGGCATCCTTCGTCATGGGCCAGCGGGCTGCTTGCGTGTTTGGGCTGCGGCCTGTGTTACCTCAGGCCCCAGTGCGTGTCCGGACAGAGTTCTTGCCCACAGAGGCCGTGGTGTCAGCACCTGCCCCTGGGGCTCAGTTCTTAGCCACAAGGTGACGGTCACCGTCAGCAGCTGCCCGTTGGCTGGGGGACCAGCTGATGTGGCGTCTCCGGGGACAGCAAGACGGACGTTTGCCTCTTGATTTTACTCCCTGTCATCGTGAATATTTGAGGCTGGTGACATGGACATGTTGGCGGAGATAAATCCAAAAACCTCAGGCTCTGGCTGGCATTACACATCTCGTCGCTGTAAGCAGGGCGCAGGCAAGGTCCCTCACATGGCCCATCCTGAGGACGCACCGGCCACAGCGCTGGAGTCCTGAGCCACCTCCACGCAGCCTGGGGAGCAGCCGCCACATGGGGCTCCCGGGCCCAGCCACACAGTCCGGCTGCCGGTTCAGCTTACGGGTCGCACTGAAAAGCTTCGTCACCAGTGCCATGTGTCAGAATGAGTCACTTACGACTGTAAACGGCCCGGAAGCAGTGCCGAGCCGGCGGCCAGCCATCTGTTCCCAGTGCCGGTCTGTGCTCCCGCGAGGCGCTGTTCCCGCTCCCCACCAGACGAGGACCACAGCCCCCGGCTGGGGCAGCTGGCCGTCCCAGGGGCACCGGTCTGCGTGCCAACAGCTGGCTCTGCCTGCCATGGGGCTCGGGGCTCCAGGCTCTGGGCTCGGCGGGAAGGGTGGCGGCAGCAGCTGGCGAGGCCAGGGACCAATCCCCCATCCCTGCCTCTGCCCCACCTGCAGACGGGAGAAGCAAACTGCCTTGCCGATACTGGCAG
>NW_024351073.1:25352506-25358792 GCF_902729225.1 Pteropus medius | reverse complement strand
TGTGTGTGCGCATGTCTGTGTGTGTGTCTGTGTGTGTGTCAGCGGGGCGTGTGCGTGTCGGTGGGGCGCGTGCTTGTCAGCGTGCGCGTGCGCGTGCACGCCCCTGCCCCGCCCCCCGCGCGCTCCGTGGGGGGTCTCGCCCCCCGGGGCGCAGAAGGCTTTTCCGCGGCCGTGAAACAAACCGCTTCTACTGCGTCCGCGCAGCCGCCCTTGGCGGCCGTTTTCCTTTCGGTTTCTTGGACCCGGGGCACGTGGCCAGCTGCCCGGTCCACATGCCTACGCTGCGTGAGTCGCCCCCGTGTCTGCAGCGGGGAGCGGGAACCCCACCACCCAGAGCCGCCCGCGGAGGCGGGAGAGTCTCCGGAGCCGAACGGACCTCGGCCGCCCATGACCCGGATCGAGGCCGCTAGTAAGACACCGGCCGGAGCTCTGCGGAGGGGGCGCTCCGCTTCCAGCGGTTTCCAGACTGCTGTGCGTTCCGAGACCGCCGTCCCCAGTGGCTGGAAGAGCTGGGGGGAGGGGGTACACACCCAGGAACCGAGAGCTGCCCCCGGGTTTCTCCAGAGCCCAGCCCCATGCTGTGCTTTCTCAAGGACAGAGTTATCCGGCACCGAACACCCTCTGTGGCGCCAGACTGCAAGGCCCGCATGTCAGCCTGGCCCCAGGGGACCTGCCCTCCCCCACCTGCCCTGTCCCCTTCACTCGCAGGGCTGTGGTCCCCCCACTTACAGCTGCGCAGCCCCCTGGCCCCTCTGTGCCTAGCACTCATGAATCCATCGCAAGTGCTGTCACACAACACTGGAAGATACACGGGCCAGCCCTTCTCCCCACCTGCCGGGCTGACCCCAGCTCCCCTGGCTGGCTGTCCACTCAGGACGCCCCGGCTCCAGTGACACGCACGGTGTATCTGTCCACTGGAATGCTGGCCGTCCCCTTCTCACTGTCCTGGGCTTGGGAGGGTCCCTTAGGTCACATAGAACGAGGTCTCGAGGTTTGTGGTCATTCTGCTCCAGACATCATTAAGTGCTGTCTCCATGGCACCCCCCACACTCACCCCTGTGGCCCCCACGGCTCAGCACTGCGGGAACACCAAGTGCGGGAACACCAGGTGTGCGACCTGCAAACCAGGTGCTCTGGTCCGACCCATGACCCGTTTCTGACCTGGGCCGAGCACCTGTCAACCCGGGAGAGGGTGCTGGACGTGGGGACTCCTCGAGAGCCTGGCCGCAGGCTGGCACAGGGCGCCAGTCCACAGCTGCCCCTTATGCAGGACGTGGGCGGGACATGGGCAGAACGTGGGCCAACCAACAATGGAATGAAGCAGCCAGACCCTCTGTGTGGCTTTAAAACACTGGACCTCGGGGTCCAGCCACCTGCTCGGTGACCACACTGTCATATATGATATAGGGCACAGACTATTAAAATATAATACATTGCATTTCACATAATATTCAATACCTTGTCTAATACATAGTATGCATTATATGATATTTAATATATACAATGTATTACATAATATCCTGTAAAGTGTGTCTACCTTCAGCAGTTTTAATCTGGAGAGCTTTCCTGTATTTTGGTTGAGAATCATGAACAGCTACCGGTTATGGCTACTTTTTTTTCAGACTCTGGTTATACGAAGTCACTGTGGGGTCTCGACACACGGGTCGTGCACGCGTGCAGCTTCGATAGGAAGTGTCCCGTGGCGGAGGGCACAGCCTTCGGTCACTCTGACTGGTGCAAACGTCCTGGAAACAGTGCTGGGGACGCTGCCTGCGCTGACTTTACGCGGCTCCTGGAATTTCGTCCCCTCTCGTCGCCGATCAGATATGGTGACAGCAGATCTGAACGCGTGCCCCTCCCGTGGAGTTTGACAGAGCGCTGTTATTTCCTGTGTGGGGGCAGTCCAATTTCCTGCACCCCGTCTCAGAGTCCGCGCGGGCACCCCGGGGTACACCCTCCCGTCGCCCTGAGTGTGGTTTGAACTCTGGAGATGGCTGATGAAGGAAGTGATGGAATCCATTCTCTGCACCCCAAGCTTCAAACGGTCACTCGTCTCTGCTCATAAAGTGTATATTGCTGAAAACGAGACATCTGATCAAAAGCTCCCGCTGCTTGTAACTGCCCCGCCGGGCCAGGCCAGGCTGCCGTCGGCAGCACGTGCTGAGCCCGCTGTCTGGGCCCAGTGGGTGGTGGGGCCAGTGAGCGGGTTCCAGGGGGGCGGGCCCCGTGTGCTGCCTGAACCAGTTATGGGAGAACGTCCTGTGGGCACAAGGCATCCTGCCCGGACCCCGCACTGACGGAGCCCGGGAGCCCGTCCGTGCAGCTGTGGAGGTGGTCCCTATTCACAGACTGGTCCCTGTGCCGCTGTGGAGGTGGCCCTGTTCATGGGCTGGTCCCCGTGCAGCTGTGGAGGTGGCCCCTGTTGACGGGCTGGTCCTCGTGCTCGGCAGGGCGCAACTCAGTGGAGCGGGCACACCGGGAGGAACGGGCGGCAAAGCCTTACGTTGTTCCCAGGCTGGGAACCTCCATGGAAACCGTGGCCCTGTGGGTCTGCTGGCAGGGACATGTCGCCCACTGCAGAGGTTCCAGGAGCTGAAGGTCTGTGGACGGCCAGTCCTGAGACCCTTCTGTCACTGGTCACCTCGGTTACAGCCCACGGCGGATCAGCATGGTGTGCGCCCGGTCCCCATCATGCCGTCTGCCACCTGTCCCCTCCCTGCCCTGGGTCCTGCCCCCACTTTTCAGAAGGCCCAGCCGGTGTTGGGGCTGCAGTGGGTGCACGGCGGCCTCAGGAGGCCAGGAGGGCGGGCGCCGCTGTCTTTACCGAAAGTGCTGGGCCTGTACCCGAAAGCCTGGGCTGGCCGTGCAGGCGGGCGGCCCCTCCGCCAACGAGATGCACGGACGCCGAGGCGGGCCGGGAGCCCGTGCGGGGTCTTCCGCCCCTGCCGAGGTGGTGCTGGCTGGGTCTCCACGGCGCTCCCGGCCCGAGGCTCTCCATGCCTCCAGGTGGGCAGGTCTCTGCCTCTCTTTTCAGGTTGTTTTGTTTTCGAGTCACTGCTCGATTCTTAGTGTGACTCTGTTTACTGTAGAGATGGCCAGTTCTGAACACGTCAGACACCCCGGTGTCTGGGAGTGATGCTCAGTCCGCAGGACGCCGGAGACCTCAGCCTTGTGCTGGCTGCTCCGGCAAAGCCACCCCCTTCTCCGTGCCAGTGGGACGTGGTGAAGATGGCCGAGCCCCACCTGCCTGTTACAATGGAGGTGGCTGAGGCCGGTGGAGGGAGGTGTCTTTTCGAAGTCACGCGCCTGGCAAGCAGGTTGGTGAGCAGGTTGGCGAGCAGGTTGGTGAGCAGGTTGGCGAGCAGGTTGGCGAGCAGGTTGGCACGTGTCGCTGGTGCCAGGGTCTTTTTCTCTTCGGTGTCCTGTGTTGCTTCTCCTTGGAGGATGAGGACGTCAAATCTGGAGAGCACGTTTGCCCGTTAAGGACTGAGCTTGGGCCAGACAGTTATGTCAAAGTGAGAGCTTTGCGGGGATAACGTGACGGTGATGCACGGGAACCCCGAGAGCGGAGATCACCGCGCCCCTAAAGCGACCAGGAAGTGGAGGCGTGACGGAATCACCGACGCGCCCCGGGCCGCCCGGTGCGACGTGGCAGCACCGCCACACACAGGGGCCTCAGAGCCAGCGTCCGGGCGCCGAGCTCCTGCCCTCCGCCCGGCGGACGGACGCGCGCGCGCGACGCGGGTCCACCGCATCGCTTTGCGCAAGGACCCGGGGTGCAGTGCTCCCAGGGGCGTCTTGTTTCCTTAGCTTCGTTAAATCTTTTAATTAAAGCATGTTAACAAAGCCAAAGAAAAACAAATGGCATTGCTTGCGAGGAAATTAAATCGAGGAGCTAAGCCCATTTATAATTATTGTATTTCAATTAGGCCGTAACAGGGCTGGGCGGACAGAAAGACGAAAAGCAGCAACGCTGACGCGGGGGTTCACAAAAAGTCGCAGAGACCTGGTCCAGGCCAGCGATGGAAACAACCTGCAAAACGCCGGACCTCGGCCACGCCCTCCTGTCAATCACGGCGGGAAATCACCTGTTCGCGTGTCCTCAGCCAAACCCACCCCAGGCCGCTAGCAAGGCCTTCGCTTCCTCTTTTACGAATGCTCGAAATTCCCTTGAAGAAAGATGTTATATCAATGTGCGATAACATTTTAATTTATTACTTGAAAATTAAAATACAATTAAACTTTTGAAAGAGCCGGAATTAAATTTAAATCCTCTCTCTCTCTGTTTCAGTGTTCAAATATCTAATTTTCACTGGGACAGAGGAAAGTATAAATCATCAGTTTGCATTCAATCCATATTTGCCTCACTGTTTTAAAAATAGTTGTGTACATATTTAATTTTTCTGTTCTAAAAAGTAAACAGGAAAGCATTGAAAGCACTCTCTTTGTGTTTAAATCCTCTGTGCCGGGTGGCAGAGGGCTGCGCGGCTGCGGCTCTGGGCAGCGGTCCCCCTGTAGGGCCTGGCACCGCGACAGGGCCTCCCCATGCCTTGTCCTCCAGGACAGGCTCCTGGGTGGGCAGCTTGCTCTGCCTCTCCCTCAAAACCCCCTGGAGAGGCGCTGCCTCCTCCGTGGTGGTCCTGAAGTCTATGACATCGTGGCAATCTGAAACGCTGTCCCACTGTTTAGGGACACTGAGCAGGAGCCCCTGTCAGGCAGAGCCCAGACCAGGGACTGGACCGGTGCACCCGAGGCTTCATGGTGGGCACTCTGTTCTACCAGGACCCCGGCTGGCTTGCGTCGTCTTTGCCAGACTAGAAGCCAGTCGTGCTGAGGTGCGTTCACAGCACCAGTGGGCAGCGAACATCCGTGCATGTACATGATCGTGTGGATGAGTGTGTGCATGTGTGTGTGCATGTGTACGAATGTGTGTGTATGAATGTGCATGTATGTGGTGCATGTGTGCTCTGTTCCTGGGGAGGGGTAGGGCGCGGGGATGGGCGACTTCATGCGGCAGAATCCAATACCAAGATAGAGGTGAGTACGGGATTTTGTGACTTAAAATCTCCTTTCGCTAGGAGTTAATTTTGATTCTATTTCATAATTGTGTGTGCATCAGTTAGAAACTAAATGCACACCAGCACCCATCCCCCTCAGCCTGAGAAGGGCGGATGTGGCACTCCGCTTGACGTAATTAGGGGCCAGCTATCACCTTGCAATGAGTGGAGTGAGGGTGCCGGCCCCGCACCTTCCAGGTGCTCCTTGGGGTCTCGGACGTGTTGGGGTCCACAGAGCCCCAACGAGGTGGTGTCGGCACCCAAGCCTCCGTCCTGACAGCCCCAGGCCTGACTGTCCCGCAGAGGTCTCCCGGGGCCTCTGCAGAGTCCTGGCACTTTAAAGAGGTGCCTCAGCATGGGACCATGGGCCAGGGGCGGCGCTGGCTGGAAGGTGCTCCCTGGGCACACGCTGGGCCGGGCCGGCCGTGGGCACCTGCTGGCAGCCAGAGCCTCCCCACCGCCCGGGGAAGCAGGGACCCCATGCTGCTATTCACAGTCTGTCATCGCAACAGCAGGTGAGCTGCCGCTGCCTGCCTGTAAATTATGAATATGTAAATAATTGGATATCTACACCTAAAATTAGACAATAATATGATTCTTCTGTCGCCCAGGGAACTGGACCAGAAAAAGGGGGGTGCAGAGAAAAAAGGAAGTGAGAGCAGAAATGACATCTTGGGTGTCCACGTAGGGCCGCCCCGGTGTCCTGACTGCATGCACCTGCTCTGGACCTGGCAGGGCGGAAACCTGCGTTCCCGGCGGCCTGCCCTCCTGGGCTGGGCATTGGTACCCAGCAGGGGGTGGGGGATGGGTGGCCCTGTGGCCTCCCCTCTAGGAATGCTGGAACTCTGGGCTTCGTTTGGGGCTGTGAGCAACCACCAATTGGAAGCCAGTGGCTTTACTCACTGAGGGTGACAGCCTGGCTCTTACCGACCCTGGTCCTGTAATGAGAAGGGACAATGGTGCTGCTCAGACACCAGCCTCGGGCGCGTGACCGGTTAGCTGCATCCTCCCCCAGGGCTGTGGGTGCGGCCATCCCCCCATTCCCCCTGCCTCTCGTCACTAGGTGGCTGGCAGGGCCCAAAGACATTTTCTAATGCCATTTGTTTAATGTCTTACTATTTTCTGGACATAAACTATAAAGGCTTCAACATCCATAGCAAGGTTGGTCCATCCACAGCGTGTACTCAGCTTGCAGCGTTAAACCTCTGTTGGGAAAAAAATATCTGTGT
>NW_024351073.1:25303116-25352495 GCF_902729225.1 Pteropus medius | reverse complement strand
TACATATTTAATTTTTCTGTTCTAAAAAGTAAACAGGAAAGCATTGAAAGCACTCTCTTTGTGTTTAAATCCTCTGTGCCGGTTGGCAGAGGGCTGCGCGGCTGTGGCTCTGGGCAGCGGTCCCCCTGTAGGGCCTGGCACCGCGACAGGGCCTCCCATGCCTTGTCCTCCAGGACAGGCTCCTGGGTGGGCAGCTTGCTCTGCCTCTCCCTCAAAACCCCCTGGAGAGGCGCTGCCTCCTCCGTGGTGGTCCTGAAGTCTATGACATCGTGGCAATCTGAAACGCTGTCCCACTGTTTAGGGACACTGAGCAGGAGCCCCTGTCAGGCAGAGCCCAGACCAGGGACTGGACCGGTGCACCCGAGGCTTCATGGTGGGCACTCTGTTCTACCAGGACCCCGGCTGGCTTGCGTCGTCTTTGCCAGACTAGAAGCCAGTCGTGCTGAGGTGCGTTCACAGCACCAGTGGGCAGCGAACATCCGTGCATGTACATGATCGTGTGGATGAGTGTGTGCATGTGTGTGTGCATGTGTACGAATGTGTGTGTATGAATGTGCATGTATGTGGTGCATGTGTGCTCTGTTCCTGGGGAGGGGTAGGGCGCGGGGATGGGCGACTTCATGCGGCAGAATCCAATACCAAGATAGAGGTGAGTACGGGATTTTGTGACTTAAAATCTCCTTTCGCTAGGAGTTAATTTTGATTCTATTTCATAATTGTGTGTGCATCAGTTAGAAACTAAATGCACACCAGCACCCGTCCCCCTCAGTCTGAGAAGGGCGGATGTGGCACTCCGCTTGACGTAATTAGGGGCCAGCTGTCACCTTGCAGTGAGTGGAGTGAGGGTGCCGGCCCCGCACCTTCCAGGCGCTCCTTGGGGTCTCGGACGTGTTGGGGTCCACAGAGCCCCAACGAGGTGGCGTCGGCACCCAAGCCTCCGTCCTGACAGCCCCAGGCCTGACTGTCCCGCAGAGGTCTCCCGGGGCCTCTGCAGAGTCCTGGCACTTTAAAGAGGTGCCTCAGCATGGGACCATGGGCCAGGGGCGGCGCTGGCTGGAAGGTGCTCCCTGGGCACACGCTGGGCCGGGCCGGCCGTGGGCACCTGCTGGCAGCCAGAGCCTCCCCACCGCCCGGGGAAGCAGGGACCCCATGCTGCTATTCACAGTCTGTCATCGCAACAGCAGGTGAGCTGCCGCTGCCTGCCTGTAAATTATGAATATGTAAATAATTGGATATCTACACCTAAAATTAGACAATAATATGATTCTTCTGTCGCCCAGGGAACTGGACCAGAAAAAGGGGGGTGCAGAGAAAAAAGGAAGTGAGAGCAGAAATGACATCTTGGGTGTCCACGTAGGGCCGCCCCGGTGTCCTGACTGCATGCACCTGCTCTGGACCTGGCAGGGCGGAAACCTGCGTTCCCGGCGGCCTGCCCTCCTGGGCTGGGCATTGGTACCCAGCAGGGGGTGGGGGATGGGTGGCCCTGTGGCCTCCCCTCTAGGAATGCTGGAACTCTGGGCTTCGTTTGGGGCTGTGAGCAACCACCAATTGGAAGCCAGTGGCTTTACTCACTGAGGGTGACAGCCTGGCTCTTACCGACCCTGGTCCTGTAATGAGAAGGGACAATGGTGCTGCTCAGACACCAGCCTCGGGCGCGTGACCGGTTAGCTGCATCCTCCCCCAGGGCTGTGGGTGCGGCCATCCCCCCATTCCCCCTGCCTCTCGTCACTAGGTGGCTGGCAGGGCCCAAAGACATTTTCTAATGCCATTTGTTTAATGTCTTACTATTTTCTGGACATAAACTATAAAGGCTTCAACATCCATAGCAAGGTTGGTCTGTCCACAGCACGTACTCAGCTTGCAGCATTAAACCTCTGTTGGGAAAAAAAATCTGTGTGAGTGCATGTGTGAGTGCATGCATGTGTGAGCGTGCACATGTGAGCATGTGTAAGAGCGTACATGTGTGAGTATGCACGTGTGAGTGTGCACGTGCGAGCGTGCACGTGTGTGAGTGTGCATGTGTGAGTCCGTGCATGCACATGATCGTGTGGATGAGTGTGTGCATGTGTACGAATGTGTGTGTATGAATGTGCATGTATGTGGTGCATGTGTGCTCATTAATGGATGATGTAGCCATGTGTGTGTGGATGGGTAATGGCCATGTGTGTAAGTATGTGCATTGTGTAAAGGTAATGCATGTATAGGAGTGCATAGTGCTCATTAATGAATGGAGTATTATTAGCATGTGTGTGTGATGGTGTGTGCCACGTGTGAGTAATGCGTCGTAATGTGAAGCCTTCATATGTATGTGGTGCATATTATTTGCCGTCTTGGATGAAAGTAATGCATGTGTGTGTGTCTTGTAGCGTGTGGCGTGTGTTCCTATTATTGTGTGTGTGTGTGTGTGTGTGAACAAGGTTTGTGTGGTAGGCATTCCGCACTGCCACTTGAATTTTGAGCCTTATGATATTCCGGCTGGCATGCGACATTCAAGAAGGTTGCCGCCCCAACCCAACAGTGCCTGGTGGCAGAAGCGGTGAAATCAAATTGGGAAACGAGTAATAGAACCCGCCCGAAGGCGCGGCGGGAGGGGCTCGGAGCAGCAGGTGCTGCGTCTGCGCCTGCGCCCTGTCGGCCCGCTCCCCGCCCCCCTCGCTCTGGCCCCAAGCAGTTGACATTTAGCCCAGCCAGATAATCGAGGCGTAGCATTTGCGCTGCGGTTCACCACGACCTCTGCCCCGCGCTCTTTTCAGATTAGTTTCTGAAAACGGAGAGAGACGGGGCGGGCGCGGCGGGAGGCGGCAGGACGCGGCAGCCTATTACTGTGCCCTGCCCTCCGGTCGCGGGCGCGCCACGATTAAGGGGACGGTATGACGAGCAGGCCGCCGAGGCGCGGGGCCGGCAGGTCGCCGGGCAGCAGAGGTTAATGGACTGACTATTACCCGAGCGGCGGCGGCGCTGCAGGACCGGCCCGCTCCCTGAGAGGACTGGATGAGGGCCGCTGGGTCCGACCTGCAGGGCCACCGGCCTCCCGATTTTCAAGGAAAGTCACAAGAAACCGTCCCCACCTCCGAGCCCCGCGCGAGGGGCCTGAGGGAAGGCAGGAGGCAGGGGCCTTGGCCCTCGCTCCGGAGCCGCGCCGGCCTCCTTTACCCGCAGACGTAGGGGAGGCGGGTGACACACGATGGAAAAGTGTTCGGGATGACGCAGGAAGGAGTGGGGTTTGGAAGAGAAACCGAGCAGCCGCGAGGGCGCGGAGGAGCCCGCTGGGGACCGGCTGAGGACCCCGCTGCCACCGAGTGTCAGAACGCGTCCGCCTGCGCGGCCGCCCACAGCCGAGGCGGCGGGAAAATGACGGACAGGTGCGGCCTCTCACCCCTCCCTTGCCACGTGCATGAGGACGGCGGAGTAATAATTCCCGCTGTCCCGGGTACTGGGCCGGGCTGCACTTTGGCCTGCGTGTTTAACGCACATTAATTCACTGACAAAGCACATCGACATGACAACGAAATAATTAAATCTAAAGATTCGATCTACTCCCAAGATATGCGATCCTTCTTCATCGCCAGGCTCATCTGGAGGGAACAGGAGCGGAGGGGGAGGGGTCGGCAGCTGGCACCTCTCAGAGTTAAACTGATTTTCGGTCGGCCCTTGTTCACTGGGAAGTCACACTTTGGTGAGGCTTGGAAATCGTATCATAGCTGAAGCGCCACAGATTGCAGAGAGCGTCCGCTCCTCAGCCTTTCTGACCTGGCGTACTATTTGGTGATGGTCGCTGTGTGCCCGACGAAAGTCGGTCTGGTGGCCGGCTCTGCCAGCGGCGCTATGTGTGAGGAGAGGTGCCTGCAGGAAGCCCGCCGGGATTGCCTCGTCTCCCGACACACAAAGGAAATGACTGAGGACTGATCGGCACTCGGCAGCTGAACCCGGCCAGTATCTTAGAAGCGATGACCTGCTGACGCCAGGGAGGGTTCGCTCGCTATGTAATTAAGAGAGAAAGGCTTTCACTGGAGACCGGGCTTTGAGCTTCCTTTGTAATTTTCGCTGACCGATCTAACGATACGGGTAATTGCAAGTGTATTTCGGGAATCGGGGACAGCATCACAAAATGAATTAAGATCCAACCAAGTGGGCTTCTGAAAACTATGTCGGGGGGAATTAGAAGCAACGACGACGGAGTTTCCGTGTTAAAAACGCAGCGAGAGCTGCCGCCGGTCGTCCGTGCCCTCGACTTGCGACTGTGCACGTCCACCGGGGCGCCGGCCGTCTCCTCCCCCGCCCGTGCGTCGGGGAAGCTGGCGGGCGCCTCTCTGAAACCGGTCGACATACATTTGAATCCACGTTGTCGTCCAGCGCTGACGGCAATAACCAGAATTGTCCTCCTCGCAGAGGTGAATGTGAAAATAGTTTGTTTAGTTTTTAGTCCAACAATGCGCAAGGCCTGTATCTTTCCGGCTACATTTATTTCAAGGTACTTAAAACTGACTTTTACGAGGTTATTTAGGCAGTGATTATTTTTGTTGAGAAATGTGTCCTTTATCCCTCTCATTCATCCTCTGCTAAGATATTTCTGTTTGTCAGAATGCCACCGTTTCTGATAAATGACTGACGACGGACTGCTACACTTTATTAAAAAGTAATAACAATTTTTGTACGCACCCTTCACATTATGGGGGGGCCATGAATCACAGGGCGCTGCCTGTCCAGGCCTGATAAATGCGCCGTTTACCAGCTGAGGAGTTATTTAGGACTGGCTATTAATTTAAATCACATTTATCTTCCCCGGATGGGGGAAGCGGCTGTGATAGGACAAGGGTGACCAATGGTGTGGCTAAGAGCGCGTTATTTATTACCACCGCCTCCGCGGGGCTGCCCATGTTAAAAAAAAAACGGTGCCAATTACCGCGGTTAATCTCGTCAGTGCAATAACAAATTCCTTCCCAGCACAAGGCAATTTTTATGCTTGCGCTTTTTCTCTTCCAGACACAGACTTGCTTATAATTCTCCATCATTAAACTCAATTTTCTCATTCTCTTCTGAGTGCTCATGGGAAATTTTCCCTTCTCTGTGTTTCACCTTTGTTCTGAGACCAGCCATTTTTATGCATTATCTGAAGGAAGGTGTGTTCTTTGGAGCCCTTAATGAATATGTGTTGATAATATGGAGAGGTGATGTGTATCGCAGATCAGATTGGCCGTATTTTACTATTAAACGTTTCCTCATTAATAATAATGCCTCTTGCATAGCTTTTCAATTCACCGAGTTCTTAATATGCAAAATAACAATTGGGAATAACCGATCATTAGCATTTTTTGGCCAATTAACTTCACTTTGATTGATCTACCATGGAAGATTAAAATATTTCTAATAAAATGCATCCCGGGCACGAATTAAATCCGAAAGCGAGCGATTCAACTTGCTATTAGGAGCCCGAGGCACGGCGCTCACCACTGTCGGGGGCGAGTGTCCCCGGACGGGGACACTCAGTGCAGGTGCTGCGCAGGCCCCCGTCCAGCTGTGTGGCACTCGTGTCCCAGCTGCCGCCCCGGAGCACGCGTCACACCGCCTGGCGGAGCGGCGACACCCCAAATTATTACTGACACATCGCATCCCAGACGGGACAGAATAAATCCGAGTTCGACAAAATCGAAATTTAGATTCAAGTAAACGGAGCACGCGTGCGTGAGGGGCCCTGCGTGTGCGGTGATGATCGTCAGGTGACCGACATAGTCAACGCTCTGTCCAGTCCCATCAAAGCAGCTATGCCTAAGCGGTGTCCGGCGGGGCGGGGGGCGGGCTACACCGGGCCAGCCAGCCACACACGAGACCGTCATGCAAAGTCAAAGGAGGCAGACACAGAGGACGGAGGTCACACGAGCCCACTCACGTGTCACGTCTGGAGCAGGCGCATGCGTAGAGCAGAGCTTTCCAGGGGCAGGGAGGGGAGTGTAAGGTTCGCCTTCGCGAGAATGATTACCCATTTCGAATGCATGTAAACCATTTCATTATACACTTGAAAATGGTCAAATTGATCAGTCGTATATGTGCATTTTACTACAATAAAAAATAAAATAAAACCAACCCCCTGCAAATCAGAAAAATGCACTAAAAATGCTGTGTGGTCCCCAGCAGCCCGTCCGCGGCCCGCCCCGCACGCAGAGCTGCGGGCCTCTGGGCACGTGGGCCCAGGCGGCGCAGGACCCCTGCCCAGCCTCTGCGGGTGGCCGGCTGGCTCCCTCCTCACAGGTGCTCCATTATTTATCAGGGCAGCAATCCGGCCGGCACTGTGCCACCAGCAGCAGAATGCAATCTGAAAGGTCACCGTCACAGACATCTCAGCCAAGGGGAGCGAAGGCAAATACAAACACACGTTTTTAATTTTGGCTGAACTGATGAGAGAACAATCGGAGGGTGTCACAGGTCAAGGGTGCGAGTTGGCAGGTCGCCGGGGAGGGAGGGGCCGGGGGCACGGGCCGAGCCCGGCCGCCCTGCCCCTCCGTGCCCTCGCCCTGTCTTCACAGATGAAAAGGCCCCCGCCGGGCCCGGGGCTTTGAGAGGAGGCTGCACACGGTGGCCACGCGGGCTGGACATGGTGCTGTCCCGCGGTGGGGTCTAGGCAGCCCTGCGCCCAGCCGTCCACCTGAGACCGGAGCTGCCAGGCCTGCCTGGGACGCTCACCAGCCCCCAGGCCCCGGGCACCACGGGGCTGCTCAGGCCCGCAGGGAGGTAGAGAGGCCGCCGTGCCCGGAGGCGCCGTGTTCAGCGCACAGCAGCGTCATGTCTGTAGCACGGCCACAGCCTGAACCTAAATGGGTGGCCGTGCAGGACAGCGGGTGCTCGGGGCCCGCAGCCCCTCCCGGGGGCGGTGGCCTCTGGCTGATGTCCTCTGGTTCCACAGGTGGAGTGCCGCCTCACTGCAAAGCCGCCAACAGCCACGCATATGATTATTTAGATGTGGACATACATTCAGCCTCGAACAGAATCAAATGTGCAGGTGGGTGAGGGACGCATGACAGCTCTGCCGATGAAAATTGGCTGTGACCAAAACCCCACAGACGCCCAGGACGCCCAGCCGAGGCCCCGTGCTCTGGTCAGCCCTGCGGCCTCCATGCAGCTCTGTGGGGCCTCGCTGCCCCACGGGTCACCGGGCTGGGCCTCGCCCCCTGCAGCCTGGCCTGGGGCGCGGTGGCTGGATGTGCCCAGCATCAACTGCTCACCAAGCACCTTGCCCAGGGCCTTCCAGGAGCAGCAGGCGGGGTGCATGGAGCACCTTGACGGGGCAGAGCCAGCACAGCTGCCGGGGGGGTGGGCCAGGGGCGGGGGTGGACACAGGGACGTCGCAGCCCAGCAGCTCGGGAAGGAGCCCTAGGCCGGGGCAGTCAGCAGCCCACAGCTGACTCCCACTGCCCTCTCCATTCAGGAGAAAGTTCTAGAATGCGAGCCAGTTTGCACAGCACTTTGCCTTGCCAACCTTCAGTCTGCTCTACCTCAGGCAGAGGGAAGCCACCCTCACGGTCCCACGGGAGGCGCTGGGAACAGACCAGGCACAGCCGCTGACAGACCGTCACCTGAGCCACCTTGCCACCACTGGGGGGTCTGTGTCCCCGGCAAGGCTGAGCTGATCTCCCGGCCCCTCATCGAGGGGCGCCCACGGTGGAGCCAGGAACGTGGGTGTTGGAGCCTCATCGTCGCCAAGAAGAACAGGAGGCAGCTTTTCTAGAACGCGAGGGACGGAGCTTTGGAGCTTTGGGGCGAGACATCGTGCCCATCGGACAGGACTTTAAACGCGAGCCTCGCGGTCTGGGAACCGGACCCGAGAGCATGCGCGCCTTCACGGGGACGGGCGCGTTTCACCCGGCCCTTGGTGAAGGGAAGGGGGGCCATCGGCGACTTAGCAGGCAGGCCGGGGGGCCGCCCCGGCGTCCACTGGCCGTCTGCGCTGGTGCAGGCCCGCTGGGCACCGGCGGGCGCTTTTCGCCGGGCTGACGACGAGGACGCAGTCTTGCTGGCCGCAGTGGGGACAGAGCGGCCGCCCATGTCCGGCTGGTCTCGCACCCTCAGGCCGACTTCCCTTCCAACGCTGCCAATCCCACGGGCGTGGCCCACGTCAACCGTCGTTTCTCCGAGTGGCCTCAGTGTCCTCTCCCGTGACCTGCGTAATGACCCCTTCTGCTTTTCGTTTCCTTCGTGCACTCCTGCGAGGTTGCCCGAGCCGAGGGACTTCTCCGTAATCTACGAGCGCGGTCTCTGTCGGGCACGTGAGTGCCACCCGGGTCTACGACGTCCCTCGGCGCCTGTCGTGGCGTTTTTCTCGGCCGAAGCCTTTCGCGCTGGTGCGGCAAAATGTCTCCACCTTTTTTCTTTACCGCTTTACGTCCTTCTTCCCGCTTGTGCGTCTTTTTAAAGAAACGATTCCTTACCCTCATATCGGGTATGCAGCCACCTACCCCATCCTCAAAAGGGTACTTGGTGGTGCTCAGGGCTTCCCGCGTAAGATGGAAGACCTGTGACGGCGTAAGATGCGTCACTCCTCTGTAGAGATGCGGCCTCCAGTTCTTTCCTCCCGACTCTGAGCTGCTCCAGTGACTTGCGGGACCAACACGCGTGTTGGAAGCAGAGTGACCGCCTTGTCCTCGTTTCCTGGGGCACCCTTGGCTTCAACGCTGAAACCGGCATCCCGGGAGACCTCTGGGTCCTGAGCACGCGGGGCTCGGTCAGCCTCGGCCTTCCAGGACCAGCCTCTGAGATTCCTGGTGACGACAGGACCCCGGTAGTCGATCCTTGCAGCGACGGAGACTGCAGACATCGGTGACACTCGTGGCGATGAGGTCTCCCCCGAGCTCACCCGTGGGTGACACACACGTGGACACTCTCACCCCACATCGGACAAGGCACACGACTTGCCCCAGCCGCAGTTGTGGAAGTTAGAGGTACTGATTTATATAAATTGAATCATAATTTAATCCCAACTATGGCGTCGCTGTTCAAAGAAATTCTATATTTTATGTGTTGATAAAACAAAGGTCTCTTACCCCTTAACGGTTTTTAAGTTTAACTTGCATCAGATTTTCTCAAAGTGGTCTAGTCCTCAGACTATTGGACATGCTAAGACTCTGTAATCATTGCCCACACATAGGCTGGCTGTATAAACCATCAACCACGCAGTAACACCAAATTAGTGTAGTTAAATCTCATGTTTTATAAGTTAAAATATAATAACCCTAGGAACGCTATAAAGAACTCGTAATAGAGTAGTTAAGGAGATGAACTGTTCTAAATGGGAAGTAAATTGCACTGGATGACAAGGATTATGAGTTCTGGGGCCTAGGCTGGCGTCTTCACAGCTGCAGCCCAGGACCCAGGCGTGCTTGGCACATGATGCGTGCTCGGTAGGTCCTCGCTGAATATTTTTAATAACCAATACTCATTTCTAATAAATGTGTTATCACTTGACTAATAGGATTTTCCGAGAAACAAATACACGCAAACTACTTTTGAATACTGCCGTTGGGGACCTACGTCAGGGACGTTGTATGGTTCAAGCTACCCTAGTGGGAGCATCTTGTCACCTGACCACGGAACTTCATGCGATGAGTCCAGTGAGCCTGCCTGGCACGAGGCCCTGTTCAGAACTGCGGCACGGCACGTTTCTGTCACCCTCCAGGTGCGCTCGGTGGCATTTGCAGCTGAGTGAACAGCAGAGTGGGGACGGGGGACGGGAGCGCACTTCCTGTGACACTTGGATGGCTAAAGGCATCCCCGAGTGACTTCTTCTCCAGAATCAAAAAGCACTTTTCCACAGACAGACACTTTCTCACTCACAAGAGGAAAACGAAAGGCCCATATTGGATTGTCAAGAAATCCAGGTTAAAAAAGATAAAAAAGGACTCGCTTTTTTGGTTTCATGAGACATCGAGACAGGAAATAAAGCAGACGAGCCACGTCCAGGTGAAGTACGTGAGGCTCGGGACGGCCCCGGGCCAGCTGCCTGTGCTTGGGTTTGTCTCCACTCCCTTCACCGGTGACCGAGAGAGCACAGTTCGTGTCCTGGGGTTCGGACACGGGGGTGTGGTGCCCTTGGTGGAGACTGAGGTCGCATTGTTGAGTGGGTGTGAGGCGCCCCGTCGGGTGAGTGGGTGTAGGACGCCTCGTCGGGTAAGTGTGAGGCGTCTCATTGGGTGGGTGTAGGGCGCCTCATCGGGTGGGTGTGAGGCGCCTGCCAGAACCCGGTGTCTCCTGCAGAGATGATGCGCCCGTTTATTTTACGCACAATTTTTAACCAGAGCTTATTTTCAGAGCAGTGAAACTGAGATAGCTTGCGAATGACTGAAAACATGCACACACGCGCGTGCACACCCATCACACCCCATGCACACGTACACACACAGCACATGCACAGCATGCACAGCTCACACATGCACACGAGCAGCACACACACAACACAGCACACATACAGCTTGCATGCAACACACACAACACATCGCGCCTTGCCTGCCTTACAACATGCACCGCTGTATGCACATGCACAGCACACACACACACAACACACACACAACTGCGTGTTTGCCACAGCGCCTGCACAACGCTACATGCACAGCACACACAGCACATCTTTTACCGCACACACCTGCTGCCCTGCGCTGGCAGTGCACATGCACAGCTTACCACACACAGCACACACACACAACGCGTGCACATGCTGCAACACCTACATACCAGCACATGCTGCACAGCACACACCAGCACATCGCATGCCTTTACATGCACAACACATGCACAGCAGCGCAACGTACATGCACCAGCACACACACAGCACGTGCACATGCAACTGCCCACTTTGTACATGCACAGCACACACACAGCACATCTTGCCTTTACAACACCGCGCCTTGCCTGCAGCACAGCACATGAACGCATTAAGATCTTTGACGTTATTTTCACTCGTTAACTGTGAACCAGTTGTGGACTGGTATGGTCAGGAGATCTCAGGCTGGTTTCAGCGGGTTCTCAAACCTTCAGCTCAGCCGCCCCCACGCTAACAGTCAGGTCTAACCCTCCTCTTAAAGCTGTCCAGAGGCACTTGTCCCTGTCCGTGCGGGACACACGGCCGCTGCGTGAGGTTCCTGGGACACCGGGGGCGCCTCGGCCGTCTGCGTTGTCTGCACTCCAGCGCCCACGCGGGGGTCCAGCGCGCTGACCGTCCCACTCCGCCGCCGGTACCGAGCCTGCCGCCCAGGACGACGTGCTGAGCCCCTCCAGAGAGGGGAGCTACGGGCACAGTGGGCACCCCACTGCTCCATTTGTCCGAAGGACTCAGAGGCCGACGCGGGGCCCGCTGTGCGAGGGGCTTCGCGCCCCCTCCCTGCCTCTTCCCTTACGTGGAAAGCACCTGAACACCGCATCCTCACGCCGCCCGCGAGTTCAGCCGCCAGGTCGCAGCGTCGGGCAGCTCCTGGCAGCAGAGGCTGAGCAGCGGCTCCGAGCCCTCCCTGGAGAGCTCCTTGTCCCCGGGTCCCCTCACCCCAGCTCCAGACTGCTCAGGTGGGGGCAGGAAGGAGCCGCTTGCTGCGGGGGAGGCGGGTCGCAGGGGTTCAGATTTCCTGGCCGTCAGAGGGCGTCCTTGTCCCCTCTCCAGGAGTTTGGAGCCACCGTCTTGTTCCCTCAGATAGTGTCCCCAGCTCAACGCAGAAATATGAGGTGTCCGTTTGCAGAATGGATGCAAACTTTGTCTAGAGAATAAATTAGCACTCGATGGTAAAATTGTCGTGTGTGCATTCCATAATTTAAAGAAAACGTACGTCACGGGAGGCCGGTGCCCCAGAGCGGCGGGAAAGGCTGGTGCGGTGTGTGGCGGCCCTGAGCTGCGGGGCTGAGCCCGCTGCTCGCAGGGTCACTTCAACTTCTGGCTGGGCCGGGACATGGAGTGCACGCGTCCACCAGGGAGCCGGGGGGCCGGGGCCGGGAAGGTGTGCCGGGGAGATACGCGGTGGCGGAGCCGGGTGCTGTTCCCACGTCTGCGTGGACACAGCCACGGCGCGCACGGGGGACAGACCCGCAGCCCGGTGGCTCCCAGGACCCGCTGAGCGCGCACGCGCGGAAGGACACGCTTGTGCGGCGGACGACTGGCTCTCGGGCCTCGCCCCTCGCCCCGCCTGGCGCCCGCGAGTCATTCCCGCGCAGCAAGCGGCGTCCTGAGCTGTGTTGCCATGGAACCTGCCTTGTTACATTTCAGCCCCTTCAGTGTAACAATGGGTGTCACTTGGAGCAGGAGTGGCTGCCACATTAGAAACCTCTGCTCGGACATCTGTCCCTTGCTCCTCGTGGCCGAGACCTTGCCACGTGAAGGAGACAGGCGGGCCAGGCTCTGGCCCCTGAGGGCTGGGCAGGGGCTGGGGGCACCCTGGCCTCCCTCGGCAGACTTGAAGCCCACGGTGTTTTTAGAGCAGTCGCCGTCACCCAGACTGTCACCGGGCGCAGGGGGCAGTGACAAGGCGCGAAGCAGAGTCGCCACCTTTCCAGGGCACACAGGACGCAGGAAAGTGGCTGGTGACCGCGGGTGGAGTTGGGAGTGTCACACGTGCCTCGTCTGGAGACTCCTGAAGAGACGATGTGATCTTGTGCAAACGCATGTCCCTGAGTGTAGACACCAGCAATGGGCGGTGGGCGTGGGCAGGCTCGCAAGGACGAGCCACGTCAGAGGACCTGCAAACGGGAGCTGGCAGGTACTCAGGTAGACAGAGGGGACGGCTTTAAAATCCCGCATAAGTGTTCCTTCAAACGAGCAGAGATTTTGAAGGTGCCTGGAGATGGTGGTGACAACTGATCAGGGCTGTGCAGGACGGTCCCTTGGGAAGAGGCCGATCGGGAGACCTCGGGCCGTGGCCAGCGCTGTGGGGCCAGCAGCTCAGAGCGCGCGTCCCGTGATGAGGCCTGGCTGATTCTGGATGGCGACCGCGTCCTGGGCCTCACGTGTGACCTGTTTCCAGAGTCACGCTCCTAGGACTCTGAAGTGAAACGTGAATGAACCCCACGCCGCCAGGGTCGAAGCTAAGGCCACCGTTCCACGCTGACCCTGTTCAAGAAACAGGCATTAAAACGCGAGTCGCAGTTTTGCTTCGATGGGCCTGAATCCGGGAACGTTTTCATGGGACGCGAACTTCCCATCAATTTCACCTTTGTAGCTTCCAGTCAGGATCCTGTGTTCTCTCCAGATCAGGGACCCCGGGGGACACACGGTCGCCGCCCGGAGCGAGTCTGCGTTCTGGGAACACCAGCGCATGGGGAGCCTGGGGTCCGCGGGTGACAGGAGACATGCCGCCCCAGGTTCTTCAACTGGCCGTGAGTCTTCAGCACATTAGCCGGTGCACAGCCTCAGGCCACAGGCCTCGGCCAGTGGCGGGTGGCAGGTGGGAAGCAGAAGACAGCCCCCGGGGGGCCAGCTGGGAGAGGACCGTCTGAGCATGCGCCGAAGCGTGCTCCGTGGTCGCGGGGGCGGGGCATTGTGTCCCGCTCGGCTCCCGAGCACGGCCTCGATGAAGTGTGTGGGCGTAACCGCGGGGTCCAGACCCCAAATCAGAACCCTCCTCTTCAAATGCACCTGGAAATAATAAGGAATTCCGCTGCCTGTTTTGAGGAAGCCGGCAACGTGTTGCAGGTGTTCACAGTTCCTCTCCAGTGCAGCTCCATGGGGGCTGAGGGGTCAAGGCCGAGGGCGTGGAGCTCGGCACCCGAGCCGCCCCGGGGCCGCCAGTAAAGAGCACACGCCTGCCGGCAGTCTCTCCGGCCACCGCCTTGAAGCCCACCAACCCGGCTTTTGGGAACGGAGGGGACCCACAGCCTCCCGAGAGCCCTTCTGTGCATTGAGAAGCACACGCGCAAACAGGACACGCGGGACCCCCTTCGGGTGCTGGGGACTTTTCCATCTCAGAACCGCAGACGCGTCCACAAACCAAGGGCTGCGTTTCGTCTCATAGGATGCGTGGCGGCTCCTTGGAGAGACAAATCTGAGCAGCTGTGGGCTGGACATGACCGCCTGCGGGGCCAGGGACAGGCGGGGAGCGGGCCCCGGGGGTGGGCCCTGGCAGAGGCAGGCGAGGCCATGGGCATGCATGCACATTGTGGTCTGTGTGCGTGGGCATGCACGTGTGTGTGTGACATACCTTATGTATGGGTGTACACATATATGTGGTATGCAGATACGTGTGTGACAGGCATTGTGTGTGCATGGGCATGTGTGATGCACATTGTGTGTGCATACGTGTGTACACATGTATGAGTGACACTGTGTGTGGGCATGCACATGCATGCGTGTATGCGGTCGCATGTGTGTTTGCATTGTGTGTATGCACATACACGTGTGTACACATGAATTTGTGGCATTGTAAGTGGGCATGCACATGAGTGTATTATGTGGTGCATGCATGTTCGCATTGTATGTATGCGCATGTACGTGAGTACACGTGTGCGTGCATGACGTGCACTGTGTGTGTGTGGGCCTGCACATACCGCAGTGTGTCCCTGCATCGGGAAGGTGGGCTGGTGCAGGACTAACCCTCCAGGTGTCACAGGCACCACATGGTAAGGGACCCTTTCCCCGGACCTGAGTCTGGTACAGGAGACGCTGAGGCCTTCATTCCAGAGGACGGATGTGCATCTCCCCTGCGGTGATGGCAGACGCCGCTGTTCATCCCTGACCCTGTAGACGCAGAGGACTCTTGGTGTCCCCGGAGAGGGCTGGGTGACTCTCCAGCACCAGGGACGAGAGGAAAGAGAGAAGTGGCTGGTGTGCCGGGCCCATACTGCCTGTGCCGGCTTTGCCCGTGATGAGGCCATCGAGCCTCGAGCATAATCTCATCAGTCGCCAGGCATTCCAGGAGCCGACTGAATCCATGATTCAGTCATCTTACGATCTGGCCAAACCAGAGGTACGGGAGGCCTGTAGCCTGGCAGGCCTCCGCCGAGGGCTTCGGGGTACCTGCCCTCCTGCTGCCGGCAGTTTTGGGCTGTGTCCCGGCCCAGTTTGGCATCCTCTGTGCCAGGCAAGTGAACAGACTCACATCAGCTAGACACACACATGATTAAAGCAGGAGGCGTCCCTTCAAGTGCCCGAACACATCCGTCCTTGCCGGAGGCTCCGGGACGCCTGTCCGAGCCTGTCCATCTCCTCCGGCGGGTGAAGACGGGCAGAGAACGGGCAACGCCAGGTGAGCGCTCTCTGCAGCTCATCGCCACCACGGGAGATGGGGGCAGCTTGGCCCGCTCGGGTGGCAGGCTACAAGCTCAGCCGCCAGACCGGCAGCTCACTGTCACGACGTGGCCAAGACGGCGGAGAATGGTCTGCTGAGATGGTCAGCGCGGGCCTCGGGGCGCCTGCCACGGGCCTCTGAGTGCGCGTGAGGCACCCCGGGGTCCCACAAGGCTCACCCATCACGAGAGGCCGACTCGGGCCGGGCGTGAGAACACACAGCCTCTTCCCATCGGTTGCTGATGCAGACAGCTGTTGGTGGAGGGAGGCAGCTCGTGGAGAAAGGTGGCCCTCGCAGACATCGTAGGTCCAGCCCGCGTCGGCGGAAGCATCTCCAGCCACCGCATGAAGCTCTGTCGTGCCCCAGAGAGTGTGAGCGCACGGTGCAGAGTGACACAGCTGTCACCAGGCGGTGGATAAGGCCTCAGTGATGCCGCCTGGCTCACGCGTGGAAGAAGTCACGCCTGTTCTCCCAGCCTCTGTGCCTGTCGCGGGAGCCCCGGAAGCAGAGGAGCTGGCGACTTCCTTCAGGCTCCCGCGTGCTCCCCCGAGAGTCGGTGACCCGGTGTCCCAGGATGCTAGCGATCCCGCTGCAGGGTCCTCCCAGTGCGCCCGGGGGCACTACCTGGAGGACAGAGAGCAGGTGAGGACTGAGGCCCCGATGGGGCTGTGGTCAGGGACAGGCCATCGCAAGGCCACCAGTCAGCTCCCAGCACCAAGCCCCTCTCCTCCCCCAGGGCCCTACCTGGGTGGGATGAAGAAGATCCGCCCCCAGGGAGCTTTGCAGGGGAGACCTTCCCATGGGGTGATGGAATCGCGTCCCCCAGATCACATGTCGAAGTCCTGACCCCCACAACCTCAGAACGTGATCACATTTGGAAACGGGGGGCTGCGGATGTGATCAGTTAAGATGACGTTCTGGAGAAGGGTGGTCCCTGAGCCAGGGTGACTGCATCTTTATGGGAAGGGGCAGTTTAGGCACAGACACATGCAGGGGACCCTATAAACCACGAGTGCAAAATGGGGTGACGTTTCCACAAGTCATGGGACTTGATAGCCACCTCCCTGAGGCTGAGAGGCCTGGGCCAGACAGTCCCTCCAGCCGCAGGGGGAGCCAGCCTGCCCACACCTTGTTCTGCACTTCCGGTCCAGAACCCGGACAGAGTGATGTTCTGTGTTTACAGCTGTCCAGTGTGGCCCCAGGACACCCACCCTCTCTCCCTGTCCTGCCCCCGCCCTAGTCCTGATCCTCGTCAGCTTTTCTGTTGGCTCCCGCTCCAGAGGGGAGAGAGGGCTGTGTTTAGGGGCCCTGAGGACCTTGGCGGTGGCCTTGGGGGTAAAGGGCAAGGGTGCCCAGAACGGCATTCGCATGGCAGGTCTGCCCTGCCCTGGCTGAGACCCTGCACGGTTCCTGACGCTGCAGGCCCCTGCAGGCGGTGGTGACCTCTGCCCGCGGCTCCTTGGGAGGGGCGTGACATGCTCATGGGGCTGGGGTCTGGTCCAGGGGGCGCATGGGCATCGGGCCTGCAGGTCAGAGGCGGCTCCTTCTTTCTCCTGAATGGATGAAGGAGGGACGCCTAGGTTCCCAGGCTAATGCCGTGTTGGGTGACAAAAGACAAGGAGCCAAGGTCTAATTTGGGTGTGGGATGGGCCAGGCCTTCTCGCGTGATCTTCCTCCGCGTGAAGAAGCGGGACGCGGCGAGGTCAGCGCAGGCGCGGAAGGTGGGTGGACTCAGGCCTGGGGCGGAAGGCGGCGTGGCTGGCGGGAGGCTCCTGGTGCGGGGCACTGCCCGTGACTAGGTGTCCACAGGCTGCCCGTGACGCCCCGCGGCGGTGTCTGGACGCTACCTGTGACGGTGTCGGGACACTTTGGTGTCAGGGCCGCCACCCACGGGGCGGAGCTGAGCCCCAGAGCGCGCGGGGTCGCCTTGGAGCGCGCAGAGGTTGGGACCGCGGTGCCCACGCCCGCTCCCCGGTGTAAAACGGAACCACAGCCGCGCCTGCAAAGCCGCACACACGCGGGGCCGCGCCCAGCCCCCGGGCTGCCGTGGAGCTTGGGGCGCAAAGCTAGGTGTCCCCACGCCCCGGGAGGAGGCCCCGTCCCCGCTGAGAGCAACCCCGTGCCACGCTGTCCCAGCTTCTGCTCGGAGACCGTCCCCACCCACACTGGTCCCTGGCCGTCCTGCCCCCAGTGAAGAAACAGAATTTTCACCCCAGCTGCCGGACTTAACTGCTCACGCCAGCCCGGCCCGCCCCGACCTCGCCTCCCCTCCACCCCCCATCTTCCCGGGGCGCAGATTTACTCCTGTCTGCCTGCGCGCCAGGAGCCCCCCAGGTCCAGACGTGGCCAAGCATTCTCCTGAGGCAGCTCCCAGCCCCGGGCGGACTGCCCGCACCCTGGGGAGCCTCCTGAACCCGGCCAGTCCTGCGGTGTCCCTGGGCCCGCGTCTTTGCCCTGCCCGCCTTTCAGGGCCCCGCGTTCCTGTTTGCTCAAGAGAGGCCCTGCCCTCGGTGCCCCACGCGGCCCTCAGTGTCCCAACGCTGCCCTCAGTGTCCCCACACGGCCCTGACCTCGCCTGTGTCCGCCGTCCCTCTGGCCGCCAGGAAGCGCACGGGCACACAGCCCTGCTCACCGAGGCGTCCACACACATGCTCCCCCCGCGTGGGCCAGCGGCCCAGGGCTGAGCACGCACTCTGGGTTTCTGTGTCGGGGCCTCCAGACTCCACGGACTGCTCACCGGGGCTCAGGGGGCTGGACGTCTTGTTCATCTTGTGGCGATTTCGTTTTCAGCAGGTGGCTAGAGAGGGGGTGCAACACTTGGTTCAGTGTCGTGATCACAGCAGGGCGAGGATTACTGTGCCCGCTGGCAGGGTCCAACACTCAGGCAAGGCCACCTTGGCCTGTGGGCTGGGAGCACCGGCTCGTGATGGCTGATGGAGACCGGCTTTGACCTCGTGTCTGTGGGACGGACTGGGTCGTCCCTTGCAAATGCTTAGACACTGTTTTGTCACACTGGTGGGATTGTTCCACCCTCTCCGTTTACCGGCCACACCGGAGTGATGCGTTCATGCCGGGTGCCTGTGCGGATGGTCTCCCCTTTGCCGCAGGCCCCACCTCCTCCTGCCCGGGGCTCTCCGCCCTCGTTTGCACCTCCGTTTTGCTGTTAGGAGCTCAGTACTCCGTCTCAGATGTACACCCCGCGATTTCTTCATTAACCTGATCCGTGCTGTGGGAGCTGGGGGCAAGGCCCTGTGATCAGGACAGCGCCTGGAGCCACATGACCCGGCGCCCGCCTTCCCGAGGGGAACCGTGACTGTCGGGGTGCAATTCCATCTCACTCATACCCCTTGATTTCTTATAAAGGACAAGATCAAGTGTTTTATACCAGGATCGAGTTTTCATAACCGCACAGAATAAATATTTTAAAGTCCGTAATTCAAACAGGTGGCAGGTGGCGCGGTGGCAGGGCTGGGTCAGGGGTGAGGGCGTGAGCAGCGGCTGTGGGGCTGGCTGACGTGCGAGCCACCTCCCTAAAGTGTGGGCGACTTAACGGATGCACTCGCAGTGACGGTCCCTGGGCTGTCCGCGTACCTGGAGGCACCTCGGATGCGGGACAGTCTGCCTGTCCTCCCCCTTGTCGAGTCAGTGGCATTCACGGGACAGTGGCAGCTCGTTCCCCACTCCCCGCCCCGCCTCCACCCCGGCGGCCGCCCTCCTCTGCAGCCCTGCACCCTCGCTTGCACGCCTCAAGGTTCCTTTCCCTGCACCACCAAGGGAGTGGCTGCGGACGCTTGCAACGCCGACAAACCCAGCCTCACGCTTTGGGGACACGAGCAGCTGGTGGCGGGAAGGTCGCCTGCCTGCTCTGGCTGACACAGCCAGACCCTCCTAGCAAGCCAGGAGGCACAGCGGAGCTTTCGTAAGGTTCCAGCACCTTCCTGGAGACATTCCAGCCCACGCCGCCCAGCGCCGGTCTTCCCCGGAAGTGAGGGGACGAGGACGACGCTTCTGGTCTGATGCTGCCGCCGCCCAGCGCCCCTCCGCATTGTCATGTTCCCTTTCCCAGTCCTTGGTCACCCGAGGCCGCTTTGCCAGACGTACACAGTGTTTCACGGCCCTCCTGGGGTGTAACGGTCCTACTCTGCAAGTGAGGCTTGTCCCATTATCTTTTCTCGGGGACGGAATAGACACCGCTCACGGGGTGGGATTCTTTTCTCCCAGGGGTCGTGTCAACTCATGTCTCACCTGCTCGCCCTCGCTTGCCCCTCTGCTGTGCTGGCTATGGCCTGCTGGCAAGTCGTAAAATCCGCTGCTTTGAAAAAACAAAAACAAAAAAACTGCCTTGATTTAAAAACTTGGCCCCAGCTCCGTCCTGGACAGCTGATGGATCGCTCGCCCGTCCCGTCCCCTGTGGCCTCCTGCGCTCCCACAGTGGGGTCACAGTGCAAAGCAACCTCTTGTGATGCAGGATTCCTGAAAGTGTGGGGCCCGCTCACAATAACGGCCCGTCAGAAATGCACTTTGAATTCATTCGAAGTTGTCTTTGAGTAAGATGTGCTCCTCCAAATACTGTAATTCCCATCACACCCTCACAAAAGCCCCATTCATGGGCCCAACAATATCGTAATGTTCGCGCCTGCCCGGAAGGGCAGCCCCTCTGCCAAGGCGCGCCCGCGAGCCCGGCACATCCGTCCCCCCGCGGAGCCGGGGGCGGGCGCCGCGTCGCTGCCAAAGCCAAGGGGCGTGGGCACCCCCGCCCTCCGCGCGAAACGCCCCCGGGGGCCGAGAGAAGTGCCCGAATCAGCTGGAACGTGTGCCACGAGCACCCCGCAGTACCCCCAAAGCGAAGGGGGGCTCACGCAGCGCTGACGTTAACAAGTTCTGATCCGGGACCCGTCTGCGAGCGCCCTGGCACCAAGCCGACTGCGGAGACAGGACGATGCGTTTGAAGCATCCGAGGGGCCCGGGACGGGGCGGGGGCGGGGGCCGGGGCCGCGCTACCTCGGACGGCCTGACCGCGCAGCCCTGCGGGAGCCTGACTGTGCGCCCGGCGGAGCCCAGAGGTGACCGCTGGGATGGACCGCACACCCACGGCCGCTCCCGGCGCTGCTCGGCCCCTCCAGCCGCTGCCCCCCCTCCAGCCACTGTCCCCGCTCCAGCGGGCGTCCCTCCTCCGTCGTGGGGCAGGCCTCCAGCGGGAGCCTGCCCTTTGCAGACACCTGTCTCTCTGCGGTGGCTGCGGTGTGGCTGGGTCCTTCCTGGCCTTCATTCGGCACTCTGAGAACGAGGATGGATCAGCCACCAGCGCCTTCTCCGTGTCCCCAGTTTCACTCAGCAGGGGCTGAGGTAGGGGGGGCGCGGGTCCCAGAAGAGGTGCGGGACGCCCTGGGTTCCTGGCTCGGTCCGCCCGGCGTCCATGGCCCCGCCCCTTCGGGGACGCTGTTGGCAGGATGTGCGCCATCACCCTTCCTGCTCTAAGTGGCAGCTTCGCTTGTGGGAAGTGAGGTTTCTCACGTGCAAGCCTGTGTCCCACCCCTGGGTGACATCCAAGTCCAGCCGTTATATTCGATTCTGAACAAAGCTGATGTAATAAAACACGATGTCAGGCAGGGTTTGACCTCGAAGCTTCTGTGTGTGTGTGTCCTTTTTCCTTTCAGAAGGACCTGGGTAGAGGTGGAATGCATGTCAACTTGCTTCCTCGTCCTGGAAGGCCATTTGTCTTTTGGGTACCAGGGAAGGCCTTGCTGCCCCGGCGTCCCCACTAGACCCTGGACGCCACGTGCAGGCATAGGCTGGTCCATCATTGACCGCCAGGACATGCACGGTGGCCTGGGTGTCCCCGCCTTGTCCCCCCGCCTGTGGGGCCCGCAGGGTGGTTTTCTGCCCAGCTGTCGTCCCGTTGTCCCTGGTTGGAGTCCCGAGGATCTGAACACACACGTCACCTTCTGACAGAATATAAATGAGTTTCTCCACTGTGATTTTGCATGTCTGCCTTCCCAGCAGGCACGTTAACCGGCCCTCGGCCCCAACGCACACACCACATCCCTGGACGAGGGGCGCTGTTGGAACGCGCTGTGTTCGCACGCACATGTCGCTGCCCGGAGTGCCCCTTGTCCCCGTGCCGGGCCGTGGGGCCCTGCGTGGCATTACCGGGCCTCCGAGGGCTGAAGAAACCGAGCTCTCACATTCTGACTCGGCTCAGGATAAATGTTTCCACATTGTCGGAAGGTTGAGGTTTGGAAATAGTCTACGAAACATCACTTTGTCTCCAGGAGACACAGGTGTTGCTCACGTGGGCAAACTCACTCGAAATCATGAAGAAAGGAAATGGGGCCATTCGCACATCCCCAGGTGGCTGTCAACACGCCTCGACTTATTTTTTATTCTGTGTAAGCGAAGTGCACACACAGATCCGGAGTCAGACACCTCCGCTCCCCAAACCTCGGTGCACAGCAAGGAGTGAGCTGATTCTCTCGCAAGAGCTCCCGCTGGGCCGTGAGCTCCGAGACGCCCGGGAGAGGCACCGGTGACCTGGCGGGTCTGAGGGAGGACGTGCCTGCCCTCTTCTCTGAGCTCCTTGCCCTCCTGAGGGGACAGCCGGTGAGGGGAGGACAGCGTGGCCGAGACACCGTGACCACACGGGTGACTGAGAGAGGGGCTGTGACAAGATTTTCATTAGCCTGTGGTCCACAGGAAAACTTCTGAGGGGATCTAAGTGAACCCCAGACACTCTCGTGCCTTTTCCGGGGCGCGGGTCACCTGTCCTCCGTCCTCGGTCAACCTCAGAGTTACCGGCCTCCCAGCCTTCCAGGCCGCGCCCGGCCCATCGCTGGAGACTCATCCTCCCGACTGTAGCTGTGACTGACGCGACCTTCCGGGCACAGCAGTGCGCTCCGAGCAGCGGTCCCACAGCGTCAGCTCCCAGGGCCCCCGCCGCCCGCCCCGCCGCCCGGTGCTCGGTTCCCAGGGAAACCCCGAGAATGCGTAGCCCTCTCCCGCTGCCTCCGTCATCAGGGTCCAGTCCGAGGACACGCCAGTGGAGCTGGTCATCAGGGACAGCCAAGCCGGCAGAGCTGGCCCTCGGAGTTCAGGTCGAAAAGCGTGAGACGCCCCTTTCGATTTCCTCCTGGGTCATTCGGAGGGAGCGGCCTCTTCCCGTGGCAGGACCTGCTGTTCCAGGGCCACTCCATTTTATACCTCTGAGTTTGTCCCCAGAGTTAAAACCGCGTTGGACAGTGAGGGTGGAAAGAGAGAAGTGCCACAGAAGGACCCAAGCGCCCCGAGCGCCCCGAGCGCCCGGAGCCGAGGCGGAGGAGCGGTGGGAGCCCCGCCCCCACTTCTCCCGCAAGGGCGCCGGTCCCCGCCCGCCAGGCGACACTGCCACGCATCCTTCGAAATGATTTCAGAGTCGCACCGGAAGCCGATCTAAGTGCCTCTCATCTTAGGCACAGTCCGCTCATTGGGGTCAACTTTGTCCTCCCGCGCTGTCATTCACGGCCCCTGAACACACGTTCTCTCCCTGACGGACCGATGGCTTCGCCTGAGCCCTGACTGTATCTGTGGCATCAGACTTGAAAACTGTAATTTGAAGAAGGCGAGTCCTCTGCCTTCGCGGAGGCCGGGGCCGCCTTGGCTTTTTCAAAGACGGACCTCAGGCGGCTCCTTTTAAATTTGAGCTGACATTCTTTGTCCAGGGATTTGCAATCCTGTAGAATATTAAAGGCCCGTCTTTATCTTTAAAATATACTTTTAAAATCTGTTCTCTGTGGGCCCATTTTAGTCTCTGGATGATTAAGCGACATTAACCAGCAAGTGAATGAGACCCAGCATGAGTCACTAAATGGAACCGCATGTTTTAAAAATAATTGATTCGGGTGGGCGCGGCGGGCTCAGCCACCCACAGGACACCAGGCCGCCTGTGCCCGGGCCAGGCCCCCCGGCGCCACATGACCCAGGTAGGTCATGGGACCCCACCTGCCTGGGTCCTGCGTGAGGAACGTGATCCCCACTGAAGGCTGCTCAGGCATGAACCAGAAGCAGCCTTTCTGGGGAGAATCGCTCTGGAATTGGCCCATGACGGGGAGGAGGCAGCCGGACCAGAACGGCACGAGGGAACCGGAACGCAGAGAGGGGACGCGACACGCTGCGTGGGCAGGAAGGCGGCGGGGGGGGGGCGCGTACACCTCTAAAATAAAGTCCGAATCATAACAATAACGTGCCATGTTATAATTTTGTTGGCTATTACCACCAAGAGCATTGACAACTGTCCAGGAAGGGCCATCCAGCCAGCCCCCCACCCCGTGGCCTCTGTGGCCTGCTTCCGCGTCCCCATGGCCACCTCGCTCCACCCCCACTCGGCCCTGGGTCTGGGGTCCTCGGCTTCTCACGTCTGCCCACGTGGCGGGTGGGCTGCTAACGCTTCTGGCCTTTGAACGTGCGAACATTTCCTCCTGTAGTTTGGCCCCCAGACATCCTGGCGATCTCTGTGCAGAAAAGATGTCCCCAGAGCCATGACATCACAGCACTGAAGGACGGGGACAGGCAAAGGGCCTCGGCAGGGCCTCGGGCATGGTGCCATTCGCAGCGTCACCGGCAGGGGGCTGGAGCCCAGGGCTGCAAGGCGGACCAAAGTCCGTGCATGGGGGGAGGCGAAGGCAGCAGCTCTCACCCAGGGGACACTGGGCGCTGTCAGGAGATGTTTGTGGCCATCGCGACTGGTGAGTGCTACGGGCTTCTGGTGGGCAGAGGCCAGGGATGCTGCTAACTGTCCCGCAGTGCCCAGGACAGGCCACCGCCGGCAGTGTGTTTCCAGCTGTGTCTGGGATGTGCTCTATACTCGCCGCAATCCACGAATAAATACGCCCAACGACAGGACACTTCCGCGAGGGCCTTCTCCCGCCAGCCGTGGGGCCTGTCAGTGCAACAAGCGAAGAAGGCTGTCGGCAGCCACGTGGCGAGGGTGTTCGAACCCACATCAGCCCTTTTCTTCTTGGAAAGACGTGACTTGGAGCTAAACCCTAGCAGGCGTGCTCAGGGCCTGGGGGGAGAAACGGCCGGCGCTGTGTCCAGCGGCACTGGCATCATTCCCAGAGTCCCGCGTGTCTGCCTGGACCCTGAGGTCAGAGGTGAAGACCCCGGAGGATGAGCCGCCCCAGGGACTGTGCTCACACGCGCAGTGACTCCGGACGAAGTCAGGCATCCGTGGAGGGTGCCGGGCCAGGAAACCGGGCACCAAGCCGTTTTCGTTTTGAGTTAAACGCTCCTTTCTCTTTTGATCACGGTTTCGTCTGCTTTGCCAGAGGGAACGCCACCCACGTCAGCGTATTTCTGCAGCTTTACTTTGACTCCGGTGGTAACTCCCTTAATTAGAAAGATTAGGATCGCACGGAGTGGCGTGCTTTGCGAGCATAAACTTGTCACGGCCGCCCGATGTGCAATAACCTCCACGGGACCCTTCGGGAAATCACAGGTGAGCGCCAGCGCTGCACGCGCTTGTGAGTGAGCGGGACCCGTTCGTCGCAACCGTGGACGCTCAACGCGGACGGCGTTAAGGGCCACCAAGCCCAGCGCCTCCCGCCCTCCAGAGCTCACCGGACTCTTCCTGGACCACGGGCCTCAGACTGTCACCCGGGGCAGAGTTCCCAGACGGGCCGACCCCCGTGAGGACCGCCGCTCATGCGTTCTCATGTACACGGCATCCTTCACGTGACGCCCCGGTAAAGCCGCCCCCGTAAGAACACATGAACCAGAACTTGCGTGAACAGCTTCCGAATGCGCAGGGAATGGCTTTGAACGTTTGCAGAGAGCGGCTCCATCTTCACGCAGGGAGGAATCTGCCGACGCGCACGCCAGAGAGACGCGTTTCTCAAGCCTCTCGCGGCGCAGACGCGTCTGGGCAGCGCAGCCCCCTGCGGCCCCCGCGGCCTCGTCGAGTCCCTGGCCGGGGCTCCTGGGAGAAACTGCCTCACCTTCCCCCTTGCCTGGCACCATGTCCGAGTCTGGCGGCCGGCGGCCAGCTCCAGACCATGCTCCGCAGCACACACTCTTTAAATGATCTTAGAAAACATTGAACGAGCACACGCCACTCTAAGCGAACTCGCGACGCTTGCTTTCTCCCCACCAGAAGCGGATGGCGCAGGTGCGAAGCCGTAGCCGTGCCTGTCTAGGACAGTCCTCGCTGTCACAGAGGCCAAGCCGTGACTGTAAGCGCCTTGGAGGCCCTGGGACCGGTCACTTTGCCGTGAGCACCCAGCTCCCGGGGGCACGAGGCTCCCAGCACCCGCCCTGTCCTGCGGCCCCCTCCTCTGGGCCTTTGCCCTGCCACGCTCGGCCACAGGGTCCTCCCAGTCTCGAAGCGGGGCTTTAGTGACATCCTGTTCTTTCCAGATTGGCTGGGTACTTGGCCCCCAGCGGGGTGACGTGCTTCCCCCAGACCGAGTTTATTAAGGTGGCTGGAGAGAGACAGACAGAAGTGACCCTTCACCCCAGGAAAGCTGGGTGAGCTGTGCCCTCAGGTAGAGCACGGAGCACGTGTCTCAGGTGGTTTGCTGAGGTTCATGGAGCACCCCTGTGAAGTATAGTCTCTGAGAATAACCAGGAGTGCCAGGCAGGTTTGTGCACAGACGTGAACACACGGACTGTAATTCATCCCGGTGATGAGTCTGACTCCTCTGGGAGGGAGGAGATGGATGCAGCACGCTGATCATGCCCCACGCAATACAATCCGACATAATCACAGGTGAAATTGCTCACGCTGTGGACATTTAAATGGCAGAACTAAAAAAAAAAAAAAAATCATAGCAACCCCAAACTTACGTGAGAAAGACATAAACATCCACACGTACATGAAAAAAGTTTGGGGAAAAACACCCTAATGTGTTCAAAACAGATCTACGAAGTAAGGTCAGGGGTTCTTTTTTAAAAAATATGTTCTTCACTGTTTTCTAATTGGTGCTTTATTGTCAGGACACTTAAAATCATATCTTCAGCTAAAATTACTTGCCAAGAAAAACGCTCCTGAAATACTGTGAGCTGAGAAAGGCGTTTCGTGCCGACGGTCCCGTTTCTCAGGACGGTAAGCAGAACAGGAGCGGCACAGGAGCCGACGCCGGGGGCCCCGACGGGCAGGCTGAGCGCCGGGCACTGGGCATCAGACGGGAAAGGGGGCTGCGGAACGCCGGCCTGCCCCCCACGGGCCTGGCTGCTTCCTCTCTCCCATGAATGCCCGGCTGCCTGGGCGCTGTGCGACCTGCTCCAAGGCCCGGTGTGAGAAGCTGCAAGCCCCAAGGGGAGCGTCAGGCGTGCACGGAAAGTCCCGCGTGGCCTGCGGAAGCCCAGTGGTGGGCAGAGCCCGGGCGGGCAGTGAACACGCCCGACGTGCTTTCTCGTGAAAGTCCGAACCTGAGCAGTTTCTAACGTCCCACAGAGGAAATCAGACTCTTGGGACCTAAAACGCTAGGGATGAATCAAAACTGGCGCAGGGCTTAGGGATGCGATGACCAGGAAGCCACGCGCTGTCAGGGGGCAGACACCCAGGAGGGGACCCCACTGCAGGCGGCCGCAGGCTCCCGTGGGCCGTGGGGCCTCAGGCGAGCTTCGGAGGGGCCGCATGGAGGGAGCCGCGTGTCCTCGCTCCTGGGAGAGGATGACTCGTCCTCTCTAGTAGAAGGTGGCCGCCGTGGACACGACCGTGGCTTCTGCACGCAGGCAGCACAGGGCCCGCGCTGGGAGGAGTTGCTGCGTTTGTCGTAAATTCCTTCCAGAATGACTCTGCTTTCAGCTCCGGGCGGGAGGGCGTCTTTGATACGAGACATGAAGGATTACGCGGAGGTGCGAGGACGGGGCCGCACCTGACAGGTGTGCTCCTGGTCCCGGGCCAGGTAACTCACTAAGACTAACCTGGGGCACATTTGCATCTGAAAGCCAAGCCTGACATCCAGAGAAATCAAAGCGTGTGACACAGCTGACGGCTTTATGTGCGCGAACGAAGCTGAAATGCAGGAACTGGGCTCCCAGGACAGACTCCAGCGAGTTCCGTTGGGCCGAGCCCAGGGCGACCACAAAGAGCCCCCTGCCCGCTCGCCTGACCGGGGCCGGGGTGTGGGGCGAATGCAGGGCCCGTCCCCAGCCTGCGTGGGGGCCGAGGGGCCACCCGTGACAGAAAGTGCCAGCAGGGTGCACGTCCCCGGCCTCCTCTGCCTCACAGAGCCCACGGGGGACCCAGCACGCAGGGAGGGGACAGAGACGGAGGGGACAGAGGGCGGGAAGGACGGGGAGGAGAGCGGCTTACGCGTCTGTAAAATGGAAATAAAACCTGCAGAAAACGAAGCCGAGGAGGGTGCGGAAGGTGCCGTGAAGCGTGTCTGTTTTCTGTAGCACTGAGTCCTCACGCAACACCAGACGCGACCCGTGGCCGCTCTGCCAGCCCCGTGCACGGGGACGAGCTCGGCCCTCCTCGCAGTGCGCGGGGTCATCACTGTCTGGCCGTCAGGGGGTGCGGCGGGCCCCGTGCGTTGAGCTCGCACTCACTGGGGAGGGGGCCACGGGTCCTTCGGGGCAGCCCTAACACCTCGCCGTGCTCACCGCTCAGCCATGCACGTGCATCCCGTCCCGGACGACGCCGGTGGCTTAGTCTTGTCATTTTTGGTTTTAATTCCGTGGACATGATTCTGTTTATGGAAACGTCTGGCTAAATGGACGCTGGAGCTCTCCAGGATGGGCCACTGCCTTCGTAAGGACCTTTACTTTCCTGGTGGCGACGGACTCAGTGTTCGTGTACCCCCAGATCAGGAGTTGAGACCCCCACAGTGTGCTGCGCGGGTGATGATGAGATTGAACCAGGGTGACACGGAGTCGTGAATGAGGGGTCCAGGGCCCCAAGGACCCCCACCCCACCACCCCATGAGGACTGCCAGAGGACGGCTGTCCGAGCCACCCACAGGGTCCTCGCTGGGCACAGAATGTGCTGGAGCCTTGTCCTTGGATGCCCAGCCTCTGGGTGTGATGCTCAGCATTCGCTGTGTAAGGCTGCGCTGTCATGGGCAGGAGCCGGGCTGACACCACGCACGGTCTTCAGGATCGCAGTTCGGTGCCCACAAGGCCAGCTCCTGACAGATGGTCTGCCCTGAGAGACGGAGGGGACATCTCCAAAATGTCCTCGTGGGTCCTCCGTCGGACTCGGGCATCAGCCCCGCCGACCCAGGGGAGCTGGCTGACCACACATCCCTGGTCCGACTAAGTCGCCCACCAACACGGACTAGCTGAACAGCCAGGCCCCTTCCAGCCCTTGGAGCAGAGGGGCAGGGACCTGGGCTGCCGGCTCTGAGTGGGTTGGCGGACCCTCCCCGCCACCCTCGACCTCGCCTTCCAGAGCTGCGCCACCGCGGGGTCCCTTCTGGAGGGGCACGTGGAGCAGCGGCTGGGGCTTCGGGGACGTGGCTGCCCGACTGTCCCACACGAGCTCCACACCACCCGGGTGTGAGGCCCCCACTGGTCCACTGAGGATCTGTGACTGCTAAGTGAGAAAGCCAACGCTTTGAGCATGAGCCGGTGCTGGGGCCGAAGCGACCCCCCATGGCACGGACACCCCCAAACCCGCCCGGAGTGCGCGCGAGGCTCTGGGGACGTGCCATCGTGCAGGGGCCGCAGTGCGCCTGGCAGGCCAGCACGTCTCGTGCCCAAGATTAAGACGAGGCCGAGTGCGCGGCTCGTCTGGTTCGATGTCTCCTTTAAGTCATTACATGGCCGCATAACACGGCTCTCGTTTCCGAGGTGTGATTAAGCTGACACTCATTCCTGATTGAGGTCTGGAATCTTTTATTTCGGAAAAAAAATAGACCTCAGAAGGGAGCAGCCTGGCGCTGTGACACTCGGTGAGGCCATTAAGCTTAATTCCCCTTTCACACTCACTCCAGGGGTGATTTCAATTAAGTGTGTTCAAAATTTATCAGTTTCCTGCATGTTGGAATAAATGATTCAGGGCCACTTATGTGTTCACTGAGTAGAATGTGTTGAAGGGGACACGTTATTGTTATAACTTTTCACAGTTTCTTCATAAATTCACCTAACAGGAGCTTCTATTATTTAAAGCCCTCGTCCTGCACAGTAAATGCCGTGTGTCTCCCGCAGCAACGGCCCTAATCATCTACGGGCGTTTTGGGGGCTCCTGCGGGGCACGTGGCACCCTCACCCTGGCACGATGCTCCTGCCATGCCATCTGTGAGACGTCAAATATGGCGTTTCTTCTCCCAAGCACAAGGCAGGATGATGCGTCTCCTGACACTATAGCACGGGGATGAGGGAGCGAGCCTGCAGTGAATTTCGGGTGACTGGTGCAGACAGCGGACATCAAAGACTCATTTGGGAGCAGAGTCACAGAATGTTGTAACAGGATGACTTTGTGTAACGCTGAAACACGTATCTGGGCTGAGAAGATGAACTCTTCGGAGGACACGGTCCCCTTGAGGCGACACTAGGTACACGGGTGGGCATCTGGGCTGCCGTAAGGTCATACTCACCTGCCCCAGGTGATTTACCGAGCACCTGCAGGCCCCCGAGAATCGACCTGCAGAAATCCGCGGGGCGGGGCAGGTCAAGGCGACATCCAGTGGTCCACTGGCCGCATAGGGGTGTTTCCGCTTTTCCCCCTGAAGGATTATATTATTGAGAAAACTGTGGCATCTTACGTGTTGTCTGTTTACTTAACGAAAGGACATGGAAGTGACGGCCCGCCCCCATGACAGGCCCCTCGCCACCCAGATTCCTCGTTAGCTGGAGGCTGATTGTCACAGGGAGGGGGGCATGGACCCGAAGCTCATCATCGGGAATTTCGGGAAGGGACACGAGGTGGTTCCAACCAGCTCTTCGTCTCCCAGAACACTGCTCCTCATGAATTTGTCGGCTTGAAGCATATACATGAGGACTATGTTCTCTGACCAAAGTGAAATAAAATTAGAAATCAGTATCAGAAGGGATTTGGGGAATTCGCAAATCCATGGGAATTAAACTCCACAATTCTAAATAATAAAGGACCGAAAAGAAATCACGGGAGAAATTCAACAATGCTTTGAAGCAGCTTAAGCAACACAGTACGCAAGATGTCGTGGAGCACAGGGCGGACAGAGGTCACAGGGAAATCTGCAGCTGTCGTCAGTGGAGTAAAGAAGAAAGACCTCAAACTAGCAACTACCCTTCCGGCTGAAGAAACTCGAGCACGGGACAGCACACTGGACCCAAAGCAAGAGGGAGAAAAACCTGACAAAGATTGGAACAGAAATAAATAAAATAGGTAAAAGGAAAACAATAGAGAAAAATCAGTGAATCCAAAAGTTAGTCCCTTGAAAAGATCAACAAAAATGACAACCCGTTAGCTAGAAAGACCAAGGAAAACAGAGAGCAGACCCGAGTTACTAAACGGGCATGAAAGAAAAGCTATAAATGCTGATCGTACAGAAACGACCATAATAGCACACTATGAAAAACGTATGCCAACGAGTTAGATGGCCTCGATGACAGAGAAACATTCTAGAAAGGCAAAACTACTAAAACCGACTCTAAAGGAAATAAAACACCCGAATAAACCTGTAACAAATAAAGAGGTTAAACAAGTCATCAAACACTTTCCACAACGAAACACCCGGGAGAGGATGATGACCTCACGGGCGGAGTCTACTGAACGTGTAAAGAAGAGTTAATACCAACGCCTCACGATCACTTCCGCAGAACAGAATCTCGGGTCACACTCCCCACACGTCCGGAGCTTCAACGCAACCCCGACCCCACTGCCCGCTGTGTGCGCGCGCGCGTGTGCGTGTCCGCAGAAGCTGAAACATCGATTCTCAAATTCAGAGGAACACGCGAGCGATCCGAAAAGGACAAATAAAAGAGGAAGGAAAGCAGAGGACTCACACCTCCCACTTTCGAGCTCGCCGCGCATGGACGAGAACCAGCACCAGGTGGAAATGGCGTGAGGACGGACCTCTAGATCAGCGGGGAAGAACCGGGAGCACAGGAGAGACTCATACGTCTATGGTCAAGCGACTTCTTTGGAAAGAAGTCAAGACCATTTGACGGTAAAAAGAGAAAATAGTGCCTTCAAATAATGGTGCTGGGACAACAGGTGTCCGCAAGCAACGTCATTAAGCTTGACCCCCGCCTAACACCATAAACGAAAATTCATTCGAAATGGACGAAAGATCTGTCAGCACTAAATTCATAGAACTGAGAAGAAAACTTAGGTGTAAGATTGTCTGACCTTAGATGAGGCAATAATTTCTTAGACGTAACACCAAAAGAATAAGCAGAAGGAGGAAAAAATAGATTCACTGAACTTCATATAATTTTTTTTAAAGTGCTTTAAAAGACAGTAGCAAATAAAAGACAACGCAGAGGAGGGATTCGTGCCGAGGGCAGAAAGGCCGCTTCCAGGCAGCGTGAACGATAAGCATCTCCCGATGAACGTACTCAGAATACCGGAGCCAACTACCACAGGCGGGAAGTCCCTCGAGGCCCTCGCAGGACATTTACAAAAACCGACCATATTCTGGGCCATAAAACAGGATTCGACAAATTTCAAAGGCCTGAGATCGCTCCGTGTGCGCTCTGACTATGATGGACGCGAGCCAGACATCCACCCAAGAAAAAGAAATCAGAAAATAAAAAACCCATATATTTTGAAATTAATCAATACACTTCTAAATAATGACTAGGTCGAGAAGGGAATCGCAACTGGAAAACATTTTATAGTAAATAAAAACGGAAATAGTTATTATATGAAAACTCCAGTTCTAAAGAAAAAGTTATAGCAGTAGATGCATTTTTCATAATTTATGCATCGAGAAATTAGGGGGAAAAAGTAGGACATAGTAAAAATGCAAGCTCGAAGTGATAAAACGGAAACCAAAATTATAACGGAGATCATTGAAGAACGGAAAGTTGATTGGAACAAACTGATAACATGAGTAGAGACTTGGCGGGTCAATAAAGCTCACGGGGATGGCTGGGGAGGCAGGAGAGGGAGGGGCGAGGCACAATGTCAGTGTCCGAGATGATGAGCGTGACGTGACCACAGATCCCACAGACAGTGAGAGGAAATTAGGAATGACTCGTGGCAAGGGCGTTGAAAATTTAAATGCGATAGTTAAGTTCCTAGAAAAACGCAGCTCTCTAAAACTAACACAAGAAGGAGACATTGATAGCCCCGAATTTACTATGAAACTAACCCCGTCATGAAGAACCTTCCATCAGAGCCATCCCGGGCCCCGCGCGGGGGACGCCACCGGCGGAGAGGTTGGGGCGCCTGCGGCCCCCATCCACGGGCCGCAGGCTTCGGGGGACGTTCTTCCGGGGCGCGTCGGGGCCCTTTAGCCCTTGAAAGGTGAGCGAGCGGGAGCTCCACTCTGCAGCCGCGCGGCGGGAAGACCAACCTGCCCACTTGACCTCCGAAAGCGCTTTCCCGCCCGCAGCTTCTTCCCTGCGTCTGGCTGTCGGATTGAAACCGTTCGTGCGGGGCGCGCGCGCGGGCGCGGGCTGCTGGCCCGCCGGGGTCAGTGCCACCCGGAGCCTCCGCTCTTCTGTCCCTTGCCTGCCCTCGCTGTCGCCGTCGCTGGGCAGAGGGGAAGCAGAGTGTCCGGAGGTCGGACCTGAGGACAGTGGACTCTGAGGTGCCGCGTGTCCCCTCGTGCGCCCCGCGCTGGGTGTTTTTGGGACAACGCGCAGCTCCGCGGCCGGACGCGCACGCGCACAGCGACCGCGACGCCGCCCTGGGGCGCGGGAGCCCAGCCCGGACCCGCCGGACCCCGCGCGGCCGCGGGAGGGTCCTCGCCCGCGGGACCGGCCCCGCGGGAGCCGCGCGGTTGCACTTCATGCCCCTGACGTTCACTTTTCCAGCTTCTGTCCGAGCGGTCACCGTCCCGCGCGAGGCATCTCGGGGTTTCCAGGTGACTCGCGTCACCCACTTTCCAGCCCCAGTTCCCATCACTGAACTACTTAGGACGCGTCCCAGCTTTTCTTCTCCATGGAAACCACCCAAACCACCCAAACGTGTGACGACTAAGGCGGCTCGGTGCCTCCACGGCACTGGCCAGGGACAGTGCTGGGAGCCACCGGCCTTCGCCCTTCCCAGAGACATCCTGCCGGGCCTTAAACTTGTCGCGTCTTCGCTCTCCTCCCGCGCCCCCCATTATGCAGGGTTCAAATGGAACATCCAAAACATTTCCAGGCAACTTGGTCCGTGAACAAGCAGGTGACATGGCAGCCCAGCCATTACTTATCGAGTCGCCATTAAAGTTTCATAGCTGTGCCATTAATTATTGAGACCCCGACGCGGGACCCAGCTGCGTGCCCCAGTTCCCCGGGGGGTGCAGGGGCGGGGTCCTGGAACGTGAGGCCTCTGTGTCACCTGTCACAGCCTGAGCTTCCGAAGCAGAAAAAGGAAACAAAACTAAACCACGCGTGATGGAAACACAAAAGGCCTGAGCCATGAGCTCTCGGGATGTGTGATTAACAAGAAGAAACAGGAGAATTTGTACCGAGCGGCTTTAGCTTTGGCAGCTGTCGGAGTGGGCGGTGGGGGGGCTTCCTTTTAAGCTACTCGCTTGGCGCTTTCTAGAGAAAACTGCGCTTAGGAGAAGCCGCTGGTCCACTCACAGGGGCGCTAGGCGGGCTGCCAGCAGTCGTCGGCTGTCTGTGGAAACCGCGGGTCGCTCCCAGCCCGTCGGGGAGCACGTGTTTCTGCTGTCTGCCCACAGTCCCACACTGCTCTCACTGCACTGGGCTCAGAAAGGCACGTCCCAACATCCCAAGCAATAAGTCAGAAGCAGGATTACACAGTTGTTTTAGCTCTGAAGGCTGCTCCTGCATGAGATTTAATCCTCTTTATTTAAAATACACTCAGCGCTAGGTGAGGATACAGAGTGAGATCATCAAACAGGAGTGAAGAACTTGGTCCTTTTTGATCTCCCGGATGGTGGAGGAGGTCGCGGACGCCCAGGCGCGCTGAGCTCCCCTGGAGGAGCGGCTGCCCCACGTTGGGGTATCGCTTCTGTGCCCCCAGGACGTGGGGGCCCCAGCCTTGCAGGACGGCGTCAAGGAGCGAAGCGCCACTGCATGCTGTCTGTCCCTGCGTGCCCTCAGCCCTTAAGCCGATAGCAAACCGGCACTTTTAGTTATGAGAAGTCAAGGAAAGCTGCCTTCGTGACTTAAATGGGCTGCAGCTTGAATTCTAAGTAATTGGATTAAGCTACAGAAGGTTCAGAGACAAGAGTTAGCAAACCCTTTGTCATTTTAAATAAAAAAAATAAAATATATTAGTATTGAAAATCTTCACTCTAGTTGAAAAAAGTAGTAAATCTGCTTTGTGAAACTCATTGGCTTTGTTCAACTAAAACCAAAAAATAAAAAAATAAAATAAAATGTGAGCTTCATTTTTGAAGTATTTGCATCTATCTGTAAGGTGACAACACCACAGCTGAAACGTGTCTCCAGCACGGCTCACACGTGATAAAAATCTCTTTTGTCTCCGGTCACTTGAGAAATGGTTATTGGCTGGACTGAGTTTAGGGAGAGTTGACTAGTCATCGAGGAGTAGTTCTTAGGACAGGAGAGTTCTGTGAGGTCCTGGCCCCATGTGGGACAGGGGCCAAGGAGCTTTTGAAGTGGACGCTCACAGGTTCAACTGCCCACTTGCAAAATCAGCCAAGGACCGGTGTCCTGCAGAGGGCGCCACCCCCGGCTCTCCGAGATGTTCCTTCCCGGTGATTAAACCCCAAACGACCAATGGGAGCCGCGCTCTGGAAGGTCACACGCGCAGGGCGACCGGTTTGCTTTGGTCACGTGGTTGCTAAACCTCAGCAAAGGCCTTTCGAAGAGTCACTTTGTCTGTAATGGGCACACACTAGCTGTCCTATTAAAGCTAAATTAAGTTCTCATTTGAAGCAGTTAATTTGGAGACTTAACCAAACGTGGACACCTGAGAGCTAGTAATTCGGGTTTGGGGCCGCCGCCAGGGCCTCGTGATTCGGTCCGCGGCAGCTGACAGCCTGGTGGGCGCCACAGCCGCACCTGCCGACGTGCGGGTCCGCGTGCGGGTCCGCGTGCGGGTGTGCGTGCGGGTGTGCGTGCGGATCCCCGTATAGGTCCCCGTGTGGGTCCCCGTGTGGGTCCCCGGTGGGTGTGCGTGCGGGTCCCCATGCGGGCGTGCATCTGCATGCGCGTGCCGGTCTGCGTGCAGGTCTTCGTGTGCATGTGCATGCGATGTGCCTGCGGGTCCACGTGCAGGTGTGTGTGTGGGTCCACGTGCACGTGTGCGTGCGGTCCCTGTGTAGGTCCCCGTGTGGGTGTGCGTGCAGGTCCCCATGCGCATGTGCTTGCGGGTCTGCTTGTGGGTGTGAATGCGCATGCGCCTGCGCGCCCTCGCCTGCCTGTGCGGTGAGCCCCGTGGCAGTGTCCCGTAGCGGCACAAATTATTAAGTATACATTAATATTAAGTTTCCACTGGGAAGGTTCCCGTGTGTTCACTTAAAAGTCTCTGCAGGGAGGCACCATGTGAAATCAGGACTTGGGCGCAAGAGGTGCCGGCTTAGGCTCAGGGCTCCCGCCAGCGCAATCCCAGCTCCAGGTTCCAAATTTGCTTAAAGAGGTTTTATAAACCACATGTTTCCCAGTCTTAATGAAATGCGATGCTACAATAATAATAGAATCACAGTTTTCAGTTCATTGCAGTGTCTGAGATCCAAATGTGCTTAAACGTCCTGCACATGGCCATCTGCTAACGGCCCAGAGAGCGGGAAGGACACACCGCAGATGGGTAAATAGAACACACACGAGCCTCTGAGAACTCGTGGCCCGACCACCTTGTTGTCTCAGGCTTGACCACCTGCGGCTGGTCTTTAGCCAGTAGGTGAACACGTGCACACCCGGGGTGCCGGTAGCGGTGCGTCTGGGGAAATCCCGCTCCATTCGTGGGTGGCGACGGTTCACTTGAACATGCTAAGGCTTCTCTTAAACTATGCTGATGCCCAAAAGGAACCCGGAGAGAGAGAAGAGGGTGCCGTGCACGCTTATCGGCCAAATTAAATTGTACGTCTCTCACCCACAGAGAACGATCGCTGTGCTAGAAAGAGAGGGTTTTAACTGGCTAAAGAATTATATAAATAATTCAGATTTGCAGGTGGTTATTCTCGATGTACGTTTATTATGTTTATTAATTTTTATTAAAAGTTCGTCACTGCTAATGAGTTAAATTTATTGCTCACCTACTAATGATTAGTTTTTGCCCATTGACTCGATATGAGCAGTTATTTAATAGTCTTCCTAATATTAATCCTCGCTGAGATCCTAAATGGAGTCGGTTTAGTCACGATGCATCGTACATGTGGCATCTTCTCAGTGACGCGTTGTTCATGTGAGAACCGCATAGAGCGAATGGATATCCTACCACTTTCGATTTGACAAAAGCAATAGCAAAACTGAAAAACTTCATCAACCGAGGCTTATCCATGGTCGCCTCACGGATTTTGTTCATTAGTGTCTCGGCACCCTTGGGACGGACGACAGGCAGAGTGTGACTTAAATGCAGCTGCTCCCCTGTCCTCGCCCACCTGGGGGTCCAGGGCCCACACGGTGCCCCAAAGAAGTTCCTGGCTCCTCGTCCCTAAACTTTCTTTATAATGTCCCCTTTCCCTTTCTCTAATCGAAATGACTTTGTATTTAAATTTTAAACATTATTTCCTATATTTCTGTCTCTGCTTTTCAAGGGAAAGTTATTTCTACATATCGAAAACATTCTTCCCCAGCATAGCCCTTTCTGAAAATGAATTTTTTCTTAAAGCCTCAGGATATAAAAAGATAGATAAAAGTAATATTTGACTAATAAATTGATGGCTTGTTCAAGTGTATGTTAACAAAAGTCAATCAATCAGAAAATTGAGATGTTTTCTTGGATACAAATTTTTAATTAGAATTATTAGTTGCACACGCATCTGTCTTATTGCTTATTCTAATGGTGATTTCTTCAGCTTGTCTCGCGTCAGGAACTTTCTGACTTACAGAAATAAGCAGCTGTCACCGGTGGTGACTTTTATAATTGCTTGACTTGCAAAGTTAAGTTGTGGCTCGACGGAGCCAACACGAAGCCCGGGTGGGGGAGGGTGCTAGCATTTCCAGGTATGTCGCTGCGAATGGCCGACAGCAGCGAGCCACCGCCCGTGGTTTCCAGGGTGTGACTCGGAAAGAGTCCGTGTACCCGACAGATGGTCCTGTGCTCAGGTTAAGTCTCCATTATTTCACATAAAATATTCATCGAGGGCAGCTGACCACGGCCCGACGTACCTCAACATCTCAGGTACCTCTGTGTCGCCGTCGGTCAGGTGTCTATGCAGTTCCTCAACCACCAGGATGTGTGTTTGCTCCTTACGATTTCCACTCCTTCCATTCCTGGCCTGATGTCTGTGTCTAAGCTGTATGACGTTTGAGCCCCGAGTTGTCCCCTTAGGGTAGTCAGCTGATCAAAGGTCAGGGAAGATGCCATGCACGCCCTGCCACGCGGGATTTGTTTGTGCACGGCGTCGGGTGACACAAGACTGCACGCGCTCTCACACTGCCAGACGCGCAGCCTCCTGGTCTGAGGGCCGCCACTCGAAGCACACGCAGCCAGAGCGTCTCGTCACACGAGCCGTGGTGGTTCCGCCTGGTCTACGACGCATCGGTCTGCGTGTGATTTTAAAGTGTTTAAAGACGTTCTCATGGCGAAATCGGGATCCAGCATCTGTGGAAGAAGAGGATCCTGGACATTCTTGGGGCCTCGGGGCAGAGACAGGGACCGATGGAAATGAGTCCACACATCAGCCCTTCTGCTCCTGGGTATTTGAGGGTCCGCTGAATTACCCTCCAGCGGTCACAGGCGCCGAGAACAAGTCATACAAGATGGCGAGGCTCTAATTGTGTTTCAACAAAACCACCTCATCTGTCACATTAAATTTATGTCGCAGTTGAAATTATGTGGGATTTGAAATTTTGTTTGTGTTTAATTTATCATCTGTTTAGTATTATAGTTGCATGGCTGACGTAAGAATAAGGCACTAATACCCACCATAAAATTTATACGAATTGAAGAAAAATTATAATAAAAGTTAAATTAAGGGAACATTTGGAGCCTGCAAGAAGTTTCAAGGGGTTTAAGAATTACTCGGATTCGAGAAACACAGCTAACAGATTTTAAGTTGCAATTTCAAGTATTATTGTTTTTAACCATGAGACAAAGAAAAAATAGAGAAATACAATTATTAGAACCAAACAAGTTCTATTAATCAGGTCAAATATTCCAACCTAATAAAAATAATCCTTACTGTCTGTCCTCTTAGGGACAGGGATCGACAAGCCAGAAGCAGTGGCCCACGCCCCACAGTCACCAAGTGGAGCAGATGACTATAAACGGGAAGGAAAGGAGCTGCCCGCCAAGGCTGCTTCGCAGTGACCTAGAGGCCAGTGGCCGCCTGAGGGCCTGCGCGGGTGCACAGGGCCAAGCTAAGGGCTCCGCTGGACCTGGCCGCCCGGAGCTGGCACAGCCTCCTCTCCCTCCTCCATGCCCTCCTTGCCTCGGAGGGCGCCTTATCCAGCTCCCAGAGGCGTCTGGGGACAAGAAGACCCCAGGTCCTGTGCCCAGGTGAGTCACGCTGTTTGACACCACCTGGGTTCTAAACGCGATGCCACATCACACGGAGCATGGCGGTCAGATGGGGGCTCCACCGAGGGCCGCCTGGGTCAGCCCAGCACCATCGCTTGCTGACTGTGTGGGCTGCTCCTCAGACGGGGCTAGAAGTTCAGCCCAGGACTGCGGGCCTGGGGGGGGGTGGCAGCCCTGGGGCCGGGTCCCCTCCCCCGCCAGCTTGAGGAGGGAGGACGGCTCTCCCCATCACCCTGGAAGCGAGTCACGGTCATGTGACTACCTTGGCCAGTAAGATGGGGACAAAAGTGATTTGGGTCACTTCTGGCGAGAAACACTTAACTTCTGGTGCTCTGTGTCCCAGCCTGCTCCCCTGGCCTTCGCTATGTGGCTGTGTCCAGAAGGTGCCCCAAGGCTAAGCTGCCCCGAGTGCTGGGTCAGCACGCGGTGTGTCCCGGGAGCCCTCAGACCCCCCACAAAGACGCCCGTCAACAGGAAGTGAACGTGGGCTGTGCGAGCCTCGATGGCCGGGCGCGTTTGTCGCTGAGGCAGAACTTAGCCCATCCCGACTGTCACACCGCGGCGCAGGCTTTCCTGAGGCTTGAAAGGGGTAAGTGTAAAGCTGAGTGGCAGCACCTGGCTCATGGCAAGTGCCACCTGGGAGCCGGCCCTGGACCCTCTTGTTTCTGAATCAAAGTTTTGGAGGTTTTTGTTTTTTTTGGTCAGTCGGCAAATTCCCAGGCTTGCTGCGGTGTTTAGTTTTGTATTAACGTCAGGTGATGGAGTGTCTGGTATGCAGTAGGTGGTTGATAAATGTCACACAGTTTCCCCTGATACGGCTGGATAACACAAATTCAAACTGTATACGGAAGAAATGAAACCCAGTTTGAAGGACGGTGCTCGAGTGGCGATCGGTTCGGCATCAGTTCTAACCGGGCCGCATATTCTCTCCACCGGCTGTGCTGGCGCATTATCGCTTCGTGGCTCATGCAGGTGGGACCGATGGGCTACGCTCCCAGGACCGAGGTGGCGGCGTCCAGGCCGTTCGCCCCAGAAGAGGTCCTTGGGACCCTGACCGCCCCTGGGACGCGCAATGGGGAGCGAGGAGACCCGTCCGCGCCCCGGATGGGGGCCAAAGTGGCTGCGCAGCACCGGGGGTGGGGTGCGGGGGGTGCCGCCAGGACGAGGGGTTCAGAGCTGCTCGTCCTGCGCAGCCTTCGCGTCTGTCCTCAGCTCCACCCGGGTGCGGAGCGATTCGGGGGCGCTGGCGAGACGCGCGCCACCAGCCTGCGCTGTGCCGAGCCTGCCTGGCACGCGGAGCGGCCGTGACGTCACCCTGAGCCAAGCGGCGAGGAGGGGGCGGGAGCGGGCTCCTCGCGGCCGCAGGTGCGGGAGTGCTCAGGTGCGGCGCCCCGCGGCTCCGCGCCTCACCTCCAGGTCGCCAGGCTTTTGTGGGGCCCCGGCTGTGCTCGGCGGGTGCCGCGCGTGCGGGAAGCGGGGCTGGCGCGGCGACGTGCCCGCGCCTCGCCGACAGCAGACGCGACTTACTTAGAGCCGAAGCTGAAGAAAGGAGGCCACGCAGCGAACTTTTCCAAATTAGCTGCTCGTTTTACACGGACCATTTTCAAGGAAATGAATTACAAGGACGTGACAAAAGCTCTAGAAACGACCCGGTGTTCAGTGTCCTTCGCAGTCTCGGCTCCGTCGCTGTGGCATTAAATCCTCCACATCAGTGACAGAGGAAAATGTGCGCTCGGGCCGCGACCATTGTGATGCAGATCTGCGGCTGCCCGGCGGCTGGCCAGGCTCCGGGGCCTGGGTCATGTGCCCTGACCAGTCCTGGCGTCACCTTCAAGTCACCTAATGAATCCCAGTTGCTCATGACAACAGGAGAGGTGACGAGATCATCCTGGAATAATGTGCAAAAAATAGTACATGTATTTTACTTAGAAGCAAATTCAGAAACACCCACTTAGCTAAGCTCAGTGCTTAGAGACCCCCCCTCCCCACTGACGCTCCCTCCCAGACCAGGGTCCCTGCTTCCGGCGTAGCCCCTTGGGTAAAACACATCTCTCTCCACAGAGCAGAGACGCCCCTGAGCTAAGGAGAAGAACAAAGTGTGGGCGGGTAAGACGCTTCCAGTTTAAAGAGAAGCGGTGAAGAAAGACGCAGCGCTGTAACAAGCTGCGTTTGGAGACAAACACCTGAGCGGCCTCAAGCCCCGGCTTCTCAATGCTGAGACCCCCGAGTAAGGGGCCAGCAAGAGGAGCGGGCGCCCGGGGCCCGTTCCCGCCCATCGCGGCTCCTCGCCCCTGCCGCTCTGTCTCGTGATGCCGACGCCTTGAACACGTCCCGACAGCGGCGGGGGAAAGCGAGGCCCGCAGCTGAGGCGGTCATTCTGCCGACCCGCTCCGCGATCGGAGGTCCCCGCGGCACGCTGGCCGGCACCCTGGCTGCGCATGCTCCCGGTCCCCGCGGACGAGCCCTGCGAGCACCTTGCTCTCTGCGGCGAGGTGACACGGGGCCTGGAGCGGGGAGACCAGGGCTAAAGCTCGCCGTGGCGCCTGACGGAGCACCCCCGAAGCTGTCTCAGAGCCCCCCTGACCCACGGACTCGACGTGCAGGAGTCAGGGGTCATGCAGGAGCGGGGAGCCATGCAGGAGTGGGGACCACTCGGCTCCCACAGCCCCCCTTCATTTTCTATGCCTCGTTTGAGCGTCTCGGGCTGGTCTTAGGGTTTGTAAACTCCCTACGAAGATACTGAAGGGGAGAAGGAAAGATACATTTGAGAAGCATGGGGCGACGAGTTGGGGTTGAATATTCTTCAAGCCCTGAGAAATTCAAAATCATTATATTTTTCCACATCAGGCGGTGGAGGGTGGCAGCGCTTATCTCTAGGTCCGATAAAGGCAGTTGCACCCTGGGGAGGCGCCCCGCCCGTCTACTCTGCCCTTCTGGCATGTAGTAGCCTTCGGCGACGCTTCTAAGAAAATTTAGAATTTCACGTGCGCGGAGTCCAACATCGCGAGGCTTCTCTGCGTCCACGCTCCCGGCTGTCGCTTCTCCTAGGACTCAGCCTGTGTGTTACTTTCTCGAACGCGTCGTATGTCTTGAGAGCTTTGGAGGATTGTGTCTCTTCTTTTCAAGGGCGAGATCCCCAAGAATGACGGTCAGTCCAGGGGACTCAGGCCGGGAAAGGCGCAGGCCCCCTCGCCTGGCCGCCCGAGCCATCTCAACAGCCTTGACCCGTGACGGCTTCCCACACCACGAGTTTTTCATAGAGAAAAAGAGAAAGCAGAAGTCGCAGATTCCGATTCGCCTGGAGGGGAGCAGGCAGGACAGCGGCCGGCGTCTGGTCCTTCTGAACGGCCAGTGGAGCTTCTGGCGTCCAGCCGCAGGGCAGCCGGACAGCAGCAGCAGAATCTTGCCCAGGGGGTGAGTGTGGCCTTTAACGCGGCTGCTCCGCGCCTGCCTGTGGCGCTTGCTGGTCTCATGCTGCTGGGGCTGCTCCCGGCCTGCTCTGAACGCTTCTGCTCTGCCAGATGGGGAGAGGTCTGCTCCCGGGCCCTGTGCACGCTGACCACGCGAGCTCTGAGGGCCGTGGGGCTCTGGGCCCCTGGGACACGCACTAGGAGGGCCCTCCCGGCACCTGGGGTGCGTGGAGAGCAGGTGGGCGGACGGGCACTCTGATGCACAGCGCGCGCTGGGGAAGCCTGTGGCCACGCCCCGGCCACGCCCCCACGGCCACGCCCCCACGACGGGCCTCAGGACCTCGTCAAGGTGGTAGGCCACCACCGCCCGCCGAGGCCGCCCCCGAGTAGCGAAGAGACAGAGGACACCTTGCAGCTCTGTGGTTTTCTCCTGTGGGACGGAAAGTTCAACAGGTTTAATAAATGACTGCTGAATAATAAATTAACAATTAGGACAAAAGACCAAGGAGACGGAGACTTCTCCGAAATCAACAGGAATTATTATCTAACAATACACATTTTAACTGTGATTTGTAGAAAAACTCGCGTTTTTAATCAGAGAGAGAATAAGAACGACAGATGAAAAATGTACAATCTTCGCCCAAGAGACAAAAGATTACAGCGTATTAATCACTGTCTGACGTAAGTCAGTATAAATCTGTAAATGAAGACCGGCTTTTTCCTATAAATCAGTTGGTTTTGATAAGCATCAGCCCAGACTATGCTCTGTGGATATTTAATAGCGCGCGGGCAGCTGGTGAGCGAGCCCCCGCGGATCACCCTTCCCCTCGGGTTTAAAGCACTTGCGCCCCCAGAAGCCCGGCCTGTCCCCTCTCAGCGGGCAGCGGCCCCAGCGCTTATGCTGCTTTGGGTGGGTTCTGGTCCGAGCTCTGGCCATTCAGACGTGAGGGCCTCTTCCCGATGCGGCTTGGTGGACGTCCTCCCAGGACTTGGGGTCCCACCTGCTGCCCCCTGCTTGCACTGAGCCCCGTCCTCTCTGGTTCTCGAGACCCCGCCTGCTTCCTGGCCACGGGGGGCCTGGGCGTGCCCCGCCTGTCACCTCAGGCAGGAACAGAGGACAAGGTCAGGATGGCGTGGTCAGGTAGACTTGCTGCTCTGGGCGGCAGGACCCGAGCTGGGGAAGGGCGGGTCTGTGGGAAAGCAGCACCAAGGAGAATGCTGTGGGGCAGCTCGTTCGAGGTCCCCGTGCAGGCTCCCAGCCCCCAAGGGGCGTTCACCGCCCTCACAGAGCACGTGCGGTTTGTCGCCTTTAACGTGTGTGGCCTGGCCATGCTGTGGCCGGTTGGCACCTTGTCCAGGCAGGTGGGTAGGGCAGAGCGCTCGGGCGGGTGGCCCCGGTGTTCGTGGGCAGTCGGCGGCCTTCCTGAGCACACGGTCTGGTCAGCGGTCCTCCAGCCTGGCCTAGACGCCCAGGTGGTGGGCAGTGGGCAGTGGGCGGTGGCCAGCGCGCTCTGTCTGAACACATCCTGGCCCTGTGGGGCAGCCGGGCGCTCTCTGCGCAGGGCCGGCCCCCACAGGCCTGCGTCCCGGGATGCCGGCGGCTCATTAGCTTTAAAGAGTCTGTGACCTTGCGGATGTCCCCCTCGGGAGGCTGTCTCCTGGCACGCCTGGAGACGGCCCGCCGTCCTCCGTGAGGCTAATGGAAAGACGGTCCCAGATGACACCTGCGTTCGCTACTCCCTAGGCACCTGTGCAGGAAGGGACTCGGGAGGAGGGAGCCAGCACCACACGGAACATGAAGACAGGGATGGCGGCAGCTCACAGAGGCCGTCGGCGCCCGGCGGGAGGCGGCGTGCGCCTGCCCCTGGAGCGGAAGCTGGGCCCCCGCGCAGGACGGGGGGCTTCTGTGCACGGAGGGGCCTGAGGTCGCGTGGGAGATGGGGACGGGGCACTCTGCTTCCACCTCCCAGCTCAGGCCGCAGAGCTGCCCCGCGTCTGGCCGTGTGCAGGGTCGCGGTGCTGGCCTTGGGCCTGCGGTGGCCAGTGTGCGGGGCACGGATGTCAGGGCAAGGCTTCCGTCCCCAAACGCGGGGTCCAGGGCAGGCAGGAGGCCCAGAGTGGCCCCAGGATGTGGTCCCCCAGCTGGGAGGGTGCCCTGTGCTGTCGCGTTTTTCAGACACCAAGGTGTCCCCTTGCAGATCACACGCATTTGTGTCTAAGTCACTGAACCTGCATTTTCCCCGAAATCGTCACAGTGCTCGGCCTCTCCCTCTGTCCTGGGTGCGACGCCGCCAGCTCTGGAAGGTGCAGCCACCACCGTGCGGCCGCGTCTGGCCCTGCAGTGCCTCCGCTTCACGCATGGCATCTGGGAGGGTGGCCTTCATGCCGAGGCTTTGCTCTGCGTGGTGCGGCTCCCATGTCTCCGGGGGTTGTGCGTTCAAACACTCGAGTCCCTCGAGGACGGAGGGCGGTCCTCCACGCCACCGCGCGTCCACTGTCCTCTCTGGACTGCGTTACTGAGCGAGCGGGGGCTCCGGTGAGGTCGGGGGCACCTGCTCTGCACCCTGCTCCCCCGCCCCCCGCAGAAGCCCCCAGGCCCCTCACTGTTCAGTGTCTGCTGCTCGTGGGGTTAACCGCGCACTGCCGAGCTGAGACGCCCAGCACCCGGTCCCCTTGGCACCGTATCCCCGGCCCCGTGCAGGTATGTGTCACTGAGTGCAGCGCCGCAGGACACCGGTGACCCTCAGACACGCCCATGTGCACTCGGACGTGGGGACGTCCCGGTCGCTCGGAGTAAGTTTCTCCCTCTTGTTCAGCTGCCTGGAGTCCGGGCTTGTGCGTGAGTCCGCAGCATCCAGTCTGGGACTCAGAAGCGATGTTCCCTATTTCAGAGTGTAAGGCAGAAAACCAGCTAAGCAAATGCTGGAGCATTAATGCGACGCATAGGGACCCTGAGGTGACGGCACGTGGTCTCTGCGGTTGCAGCTCCAGCCTCGCTCCGGGGGACAGCGGGGAGGCGGCGGGGTGCAAGACGGCCCCGTGGAGCTGGGACCCAGGACTCGGGAGCGGGGTGCTGCCTGCCCTCCGCGGTGCCTTCGGGGCGGCTGCGCCTGACCGCGTGGGGCCTGAGAGGCAGGTCACCGGGCCCAGCCAGAGGCCATCGTCAGTGCCGGGTGGACGGCGGCGGCGTGGTAGGGGCCGGGGCTCGGCCCGGTGCTCTCCTCGGCGGGGAGAGGGGCCAGCGGCACAGCCCGAACCAGCGCTGCCCAGCTGAGTTCACGCCGGAGGACGAGCTTGGGGTCGAGAGGCCACAACTGAGGGACATGCGGGGGCTGACCGGAGCCCCTGTGCAGACAGGCACACCCTCGCCACCCTGGCAGCGCAGAGGCAGCCCGCGCTGTCCCCAAGCCGGAACATCCGAGCCTCGAGGTCCCCTGTCGGCAGCTTGAGGACGTTTGCTTGCACTGGCTGCGTGGGGACACTGGGAGGGGGCACCTTCGCCTCCAGTGCTCGGCCTGGCCAGTGGCTGTCACGCCTTCAGCAAGCAGCTTTGGAGAACTCCATGCTCCCTCTTCCCGCCCCACACATTGCGCCTGCATCTTTGGTCCTACTCTGCTCCCCGCCCCGCTCAGGCTGTCCCCTCTGCCACTGTCTGGGGCCCAGGCCGCCTCCGGCCATTGGCGTGGGCTGCCCTCCTGACAGCCTCTGCCTTGCGGCCCACGGGACTCCCTCTGCCCTGGTATCCTGCCCACGTATTGCCGCCACCACCGAATGCTGACAGGTGCCCCTGTGATCGGCTGTCCGAGCGTCCGCCTGGCCTAACAGCGGCCCGTTCTCTAGGAGCCGAGCGTGCACCTCGCTCTGTGCCTCTGTCCTTGCAAAAAGCCAGCCGCTCAGTGAGCAAGTTTTCACTTGAACTGAATCAACACAGTGACTGGCTAGAGGGTGTCACTTCGAACGGTCCAACACTGCCCCTGGCTGGGACTCTGAGCTAGGTGTACAGCGACTCCTCTAAAAAAGGGACATTCAGGATAAAAGGGTCTGTCACATAGCAACGGAAGATTCGGTGCCCGCCAGTCCCAGCCTCTGCAGCGCTAACACCTACATGTCCACAAGCTGCCTGCCAGCCATCTACATGGAGGTGTTGGAGGTGATGGAGGCAATGAGGGCGACAGAGGTGACAGGGGGGTGGAGGCGAGACCTCCAGACCTTTCAGCGCCTCTGCTCCTGGATGCGTTTCCGGTCCACTCACTGAGAACGGCCACCGTAGTGAATGCTTTGCACTTATCAAGGTCTGACCTCAAGTGCCACAGCCTCAGGGGCACCCGGGGGTAACCCAGGCCTAGAGACGAAAAGGGAGCCCTCAGCGAGCACATGGGGGTTGGGAGCGAGCTTCCAGCCGCTGCTGCCCTGGCACGTCGCCGTTGACCTTGAGAGTGCTCTCGGGGCAGAGGGAGCCGTGGGCAGTGTGGTCGTGAGACATACACTGGACGGCATATCCGGCTGAGTGCTGCCCCACGCCTGTGTCTGCCTCTTATACGTCAGCGTGTGTGATTTCAAGGAGACGTGTTGGCGACTGTTCCCGCCCCCAGTCCGGACAAAGGAGCCCCCTAGATTCCGTGCCGCAGCCTTCCCGTGGCTCTCGGAGGCGGGGGCGTCCGAGCCCGGCACCATGCACGGGGTCTAACCGGAGCGAGGAGGGTCGTGCCGGGGGAGGACGCGTCGCCCCACGCTGCTCACGTCCTGCTCCTCTCCTCCCCCCCCCGCCACGTCTGGGGCAGCCCTGGCCGCGGGGTGCTGGCCGCACCCCTCCCCGCTCGCGCCCCTGATGCCGGTCCAGGCCAGGCCCCCGCTCGCCTGAAGCAGGTGACTCTGGGCCTGCTCCACTCGCAGCAGGCGGGAGCAGCAGTGACTGATTGGCTGAAACGCGAGGATTAATGGGTATTTATATTTCATTAAATTTTATGCTCACTGGAGAATAATGTATCACTCGCAGATATTGAAACATATGTCAGCCCTATCCACTTACATATAATTCAATTTGACTTAAATGCATTGATCAAATTTTATTAAAGTCCAATATATCTTCCAAAAAGGCCCGCTAACACGGGCTCGTCCCTTCAGAATCACCAATGAAAGGAGGCGATTGTGCTGTAACTCTATTTATACCACTTTTCGGGAAAAGAGAGCCCACTGTGGACGAGCTTCTCGGTGACCGGGGCTGCCGTGGACACTGGGAGTGGGGTGGCTAAGCAGGCTCCCAGCGGAGCCCTGAGTAACGTGACCCCGGCAGGGTCGGAGCTGAGTGTCCACCCGGAGGGTGCCCGCATCCCTTTGAACGTGTCACCACACGCCCTGGCGGCCTCGTCTGTGGATCGGTCACCACTGGCAGCACCGTCCCACGCGGGCGGTGACGTCCCGGCATGGCGCTCGGCTCTCCGGTCCTCCGCCCGCCTGTCCTGCCCTCTGCCCTCTCCCACTCCCGCGTCCCCCGCTGCCAATGCGTTTACTGTGTTTAATACAGATCGACTTACCCGCAGAAGCGTAGAATGGTGTGTGACGCAGGCGCTGAGACCCTCGCTCTTCACGTCAGAATTCCAACCCGGGTGCGTGGGCTCGCGCCCAGCCCGGACACGGTGCGTTAGGCCCGGACGTGAGCGCTGACCTGTAGGAATGATGACTGTCCAACCAAGTGTGCGCATGCGCCGTTCAGCTCAACTGGCCGAACTTCGAACACAATCAATGAACCAGGAACCGCCTCGACTGGACGGTGCCCCGGCCCAAGGCCCCCAGGGGTCCAGCTGGAGCCTACAGCAGGTCAGGGCCTCACGTCCGCTGGCCCGCCTCGGAAATGAGATTCTGAAGTTGGGTCAGAGCTTCTCAAACTTGGCAAAGACTAGGTAGGTAAGTAGGTAGGAAGAGAGATGATAGATAGATGATAGATAGATAGATAGATAGATAGATAGATAGATAGATAGATAGACAGATAGATAGATGATAGGTAGATACATAAATAGTTGATAGGTGATAGATAATAGATAGATGGATGATAGACAGTTGATAGATTACAGATAGATAATAGAAAGATAGATGATAGTCAGATAGATAGTTGACAGATAGGTGATGAATGGATAATAAATAGATGGATGATAAGATACTTGATGGATGAAAATGAATGACAGAGAGAGGACATAGGAAGGAAAAGAAAGGCCCGTCCGTGCTCGAATTCTTTTGCGAGTTCAGCTGAGTGCGGGCTTCCCGGGGGTGGTGCGCCCCGGAGTAGTCCAGGGCTGACGGCATCGCAGGTGTCCTGTCTTGTTGGCCTAGACGCGTCTTTCCCACCGACAGACACGGGAACGCCCAGCAGGGCTGCGTGGACTTGCGGGGCTCGGCGGTCTCTGGGGCCCCTCCGTGCTCACACGGTCTGTTGCTTCGGGTTTGGTGGTGGCAGCGATGGTCACGGACACTGGTGCCCAGGTCTCTGCGGTGTCTAGATGTGTGTCGGAGACACGGAGAGTCACAGGCCTTCCAGTCCGTAAAGACGTCAATAATAAGTCTGTTTCCTTAAACAGACTTATCACTAAAATCGAAATGCTGGAGCAGTTTTGAAATAGCAAATTAATTTCTTGAGAGATCCTCTGTGGATTTTTCTTTAGAAAGTAACCAGATGACCCATAGGTGGCCCGCCTACCCCCTGGCTGACATCACGAGCGTGAGATGACACCCACGTTCTGCATCTCGGACACGGAAGCGGGCGTGCGGGCTGCGACCACCACGAGGCCTGTGAGGGCTCAGACCCTGTGCTCGGACGTGCTCGCATGAAGAAGGGACAGAGACAGACAACACGTGTGCAGGACCGGCTCCCTGAACCCCTCCCGGAGCGGCAGGCCCTCCCACACACCCCTTCCCGGCCCCGGCCAGCTGAATCTGGCCCTGAGTTTGGTGCCAGGTGACCAGGAGGCTCCCAGGCTCCCCTGCCCTGCAGGCTCAGCACCCTGGGGCCCCCCACACACGGTCCCGGGAAGGGAAGGCGGGCTGGCTGCA